>NW_015647043.1:255435-267651 GCF_001515625.1 Sinocyclocheilus rhinocerous
ATGTGAGAACAGTGTGCTGATGTTAATATATACTGTATTTCTTTCAATTCAGTCTGCAACACTTCATATAAAAAAAATGAGTAAAAAAAAATCAGCAGAATAAATTCAGTTGATGGACAAATACAATTTTAGAATTTTTTTTTTTTTTTGAATGTAAAAAGATGAGAAAGTTTGTTTATCATAAAAAAAAAAAATCTAAATGATGCCATTTAAATCTTGTTGTTAAACCGTGAAATGATGAGGTTGACTTAATCAGGACTGGCTGTGGAAAAGGCTGAATTGATGTTTCTTACCTGTCAGATTATTTCCTAAAAATGTACCCTCCTCTGACCTCAGAGGAGAGTGAGACACCTGGCCTGGCCAGAAATAGAAGTGTGAACGTACGCGCCATGCACAACACTGTCCAGCAGAATCAAGCCTGTACCGTGACACAAGGCAAAGGGGGCAGCCGACTGAATGATGACAAGTGACGAGCCATTTATCTTCATTTACCCTCAATCCCCTTGTTCCACACAGCCTGTTGCGGCCTCTTTTTTTATAATAGGGCACTTGTAAAGCTGGATAATAAAGAGGGGTGTGACAGAAACCTTCCAAAGACACTCACATACTGTCAGAAGGAAGAGCTTACAACAGTGCTAAACAGAATCCCAGCGACTCAGAGGGGCTGGTTTGCGAGGCTCAGTATTCACACACTGTGCAGCAGCCGATTGGCATCATTCTTTTTACATAGTCTAATACTGCTGTAACAGTCGAAGTGTGTGAGTGTTATAAAGGTTGATTATGTTCTAAATCACAGTAGTTCATTAGGAAAATTAGAAATGCTAAAATATTGTAACACGGAAGACTGAGGCTAGTTGTCATATTTTAAAAATGATATATTTTAGTATCTATAAGGTTTTGGGTCATGTTTAAATGTTATATTTGATTTAATTTTATTTTACTTTATTGTATTTGTTGTCTAAATCAGTAGACTGATATTTTTGTATGTTACCTTTTACATGTTTGATTAATTGTATTTACATTTTTTTGTAAGTTCTTTGTAACTTACCCCATCTACAGTAGTGTGAAAGAATGCTTTGCAGTTGAGTTATAATAGATCAATGTGTACAGTGGTGGTGTTTTCCCCCTGTGCAATAACTATGAAATTGTTCAATAGTTAGGGGGGGGGGATTTTTAAAAAAATGTTTTATCCCTGCTTCTGGTCAGATTGGATGCATTTCCCATTGCTTTTTTTTTTTTTTTCCATTTTCCATTTTCCATTTCCGACAGTAAATAATGTAAGTTTTTCTACCACCATATGAAACAGTAAGTAATTGGATTACTATTATGTTATACATTTAGGTCTAATGTCTATAAATGGCAGGTCAACAGTTTTACTAACTATTGCACAACACAAGGCGATATTATGTATAGTCAGTGTTGCTGCTCTTTCATGAGACCTAAACAAATTTGCATTATATATTTCATTATAAATTATATTTTCAGCATTGCAAGAAGACTAGTATCACATGCACGACTCTACAACTTATCCTGAACTAGGATGGAATGAAGATATATGTCTCGACAGATGACTAAAATGTGTTTAAAATATTTGACAGCTTGTTTTATTGCCTCCTGGGGCCTAATTGTTAAAAATTTAATTATCATTTAATTCAGTTAAATCAACACTTTTCTGTATTTTTACAGTTAATTTTATAAAATTATAGGCACTGTATTTCTACACCGTCGTTCAAATATCCCCTCTGTTTTTTTTAACAAATTGCACCCTGCATATTGAAAACAAATCTTTCTTTCTCCGTCTTTCTTTTAAAAAAGATGAGACTGAACACTAAAGACATCAGTTTAAATTATACATCAAGTGAGACTTTAAGCAAATAATTCAATGTCGCATTGTTGTGTTATCTCTCCTTCAGAGGGTGATCATTTTGAACTGATGGCCAATGGCATGAATACATTTGACACATCGTGCACCATTTGTAGAACTGTGCGAGCACAAGAGGCCAGTCAAGATTCAAAAATGTCAATATCCGATCCTTGAAAAAGCTGAGAAATGGAGCTCATTCCACCAAGTGTGGATGTGTTAATCACATCACGGGAGGGCAGATCTAGGCTCCGTCACACTTTGTAAGTCTGAATTAAAAGAGTGAAGGGCCTCCCTGTCGTTCATGCCTTGGCTGTAAACAGCACAGTTAAATGTTATGTTCCTCATTATGTTGTAAGTGGGTTAGCATATTCATTTGCCACTGAAGTAGGTTATACCTAGAAGCGCCTTCATCCCTGATTAGCATGTCATCAACAAGCAGTTTGTACCCACGCTGGCCTCTTGACAATTCACATGTGGCTAAGATAATGAAAATTAAAGCAAAAAATCAGAGAGAGCTTTTGGTCCCCCTCTCTGGAGGTTTGAACACTAATTGTAGTGAAAAATGGACTTAATTTCTACACTCCCTCAGTAAGAGTTTCTTACATCCAAGCTGATGGAAAAGAACAAAATAGTATACCACTAATTAAGGCTAAGCTGAATAAATTATGCAAGTGTATAATACTCCAGGGCAAATACTAAAAAGGAATTACATGATGGTGCGGTGCCACTAAAACTAGTGACTAAATTCAATACTAATAAAGCGCGCTTCAGTGGGCAGGGCAACAACAAACAGTCTTGGCGCAGAAATGTTGTGCACTTGTGGAATCTGAACCGAATCCAAACGTTAAATCTGCTGTTAGCAGATCAGTGATCACTTTCAGACAAGAAATGGCAAAAGAATGGCTGTGAGAGTCCAGGATTTCTGCCAGTGTGTTTACCAAGGTGTCAAGAAAAAGGAATCGGGGTAAGTGGTTGTGCAATTGGTATCACCTCTTTCATCATGATCCTCCAATGAGCTTTGGAAATTCACAGACAGCTTGTGCTGGAATTCCTGCATCCTCCACGCCTCATTGAGCACTGTCAGTTCTGTCCAGCGCGTCTGTCTGTGGCTACGGCTTCGACGCCTGGCCTGTGAAAAACTCGGTCTGCCCCATTGGGTCTAATTCTAGGAGACATATTTAGTGCATGATTTAGCTAGCAGACCTACAGCTGTGTCCCAACACTCACGACAAGGCCACTGGGCCGTCACACAAGTGTAATTAACCCGTTCATTATGAAAATAAGGCACCATCATGCATAATTCTGTCTCCAGCAGATGCAAGGATGTGCTTGGGTGAGCCGAGACTGTTCGTTCCACCAAGCATGTGATGACATCATTCTGTCGTAAGTTATCTCAGGGGACCGAGGGGAAGTTTTGCAGTCGGAGAGTGTGGAATTAGCAGAGGATTCTTCTCGAGGGATACTACAGGTCAGACCGGGACCTGATGGTTTACTTGAACTGCTGTCGTATAAAGAAGTTAATCGGTCAGACTTTTTTTTTTGGCTACCAAGGCCACCCTTACTGGGCATTAAGAGTCTAATTAAATGCGGTGATTTTTCAAAGTGGATTAGTAATCATGTCACATTTGTTAACTTTCGCACATGCATGTTTATTATGCTAATGCTAAACAAACTTGTAATTACCCATACTGAGCACAGAGCGTGTGATATTTATGAAAGGAGAGACACAGCTGGGATGGTCGGCACTCTGTTCTATTCCTCCTCTCTCTCTCTCTCTCTCTCTCTCTCTCTCTCTCTCTCCACAGTGTGTGTGCGCGTGTGTGTGTGTGTGTGTGTGTGTGTTTGTGTGTTTTGTTGGACAATGAGACAGATGGACTCCTTAAAACTAAGCAAAATAAGTCAGGACAGCAACAGTCTGTTAAAAAAATTAATGATTTAATGGACAGCACAAACATATGGCAAACATATGCATCTTTGTTTTCAGCCCATTATGTCTGAGTGTTAAATGTTGTTGTTGTTGTTGTACTACTATTATTACTACTACTACTACTACTACCTCTACCAATTATTATTATTGTTATTATCAAAAGTATATCAAAGTAATTGTTGTCATTAAATAACAAGCTCTTTTGTTCTGTGAATTTTGCTATTTTGCTTTGAACCCATTTTAGGATAATAGGATCTATGACATCAGGTGTGTTTGTTTATTGTCTGTGATTTGAACTTTGCCTCTCTCGCTGTATAACATCTGATAATCTGAAAAAAATCACTCAAATCACTCATGCATCTAAAATTTGCTAGAAAAAAAATATTTACATGAACAGAAATATAATGTGCTTTATATGTGACCATTCCTTTTCAAATGAAGTGTTCTCTGACTGTCAGCAGTAGAAGAGGTAGGTGGGTGCCCTGAATGACTCTCTCCTTTATGTTATTCCTCTGTTAAGAATATGACTGCACCTGTTTGAAATGTAACAGCTCAGCATGTGCCGTCTGACACACACTGCTCTAATCTACGCGCCAAAGCCCTCATGTTTCACTAAATCTCCTTGGCAAAGGATCTTAAGGGAGGAAAGAATGGTAAGCATGCTTGATTTCATTTAAAAAACTAGATATTTAACATAAAGCATAGTTGTTTGAATCTTAATCACCAGACAGTGGCTTTAACAGATGAACAGTAAAATCCAAAGCATAGGGAAACTTAATAATCCAAAAGCACTACAAATACATAAAAAAAGATTAAACGGTATCTAGTTTACTCCATTAAAACGCAATAATGCATTCAAGAGCCATCTTTTTCTCTCTCTCTCTCTCTTTCTCTTTCCAGCGCTCAACGGGAAGTCCTACCTGCTAAATATCACATGACCCTGCAATCTTTCAAATGTAACATTCCCGTATTTCCCATGGGGCGTATTGTAGGTGCATTGCACACCACTAATGGAAAGCGGGATGGACGATAATGCGCATTGCTTCAGCGTTTCCCGTAGTTTCTGCCCCCCAGGCATCGCACATTGTTCATCAATGCTTGCCCAGTTCATTATAGCACTTAGAGACAGGCTAGGTCATAGCATCCAAGCTCTGCGTGAGTGATACATGCACACACAATAGCCCATCATTTACCTCACATCTCTGCATCTCTAGTACTGTGCTGCAGCCTTGCCTTTTTGCTATTCATTACAGCTTATGTTTTAATATTGGCACTTTAACAACCGAGAGGAGTTCATCTTCAACACAAATACACATTAATGGAATTTTCCATTTGATACATGAATATTGAATTGAACGTCAAAAAGGGCCATGCTGGACCAAGGAAATGGATTATACTTCTATTCACAAATGACTTTTGAGTTTTAGCGTGTCTGCAGTACAAAGTATATGAAAAATATGAATAGAAATGGACATTTGAATGGGGAAAAGAGAAATGCATTGCTCGTTTTGGTTCACAAACTTTGGGCATGCCATGTAGTATAAAAAAAAAAAAATAGAATGAAGTCAACAAGACCAAGATTCTCCTACGTGGCTCACACATAACACACTTAACAATAAATAACACTGAATAGTCTGGTTGGGTTAAATCAATAGAGAAGCTCTCATGGAACTAATACACCCTAACTGTGAAAAATCGAGCAATATTATCCTCAATAGCTTTGCGCTATAGGAAGCTCTATTGATTGTGTGGTCAATACAAAAAGAATAGCCTCCAACATGCAACTTTATTCAACCTCTATTGCTGAATGTGCTAGGTCAACTTTCTCTGCAAAACAAAGTGGAGGACATGATTCAACTGATATAAATGTATAATCTATAATAAACACTGTATAGGCTTATAATGTTGGCATGAATAAGTGCCATGCCATGTGCTCTACAGCCAATAATGAATTTGTGACTATATGTAGCTGTCTGATGAGTGCAGAATTTAAATAAGAATTAGAACAGAAGCGCATTTCTTTATTTATTCTCGTTGGCTGTACTCTTTCAGGCTCAGATCTTTGGCTGGAAATGAGTTTAGCTGGTGTTGTGAGCATATTCCAATCAGTCTCCTCCAATCAGTGATTGGAATATGAAAAGTGCCCTCATAAGATCCATGTACAAGCACCATCCATGAAAGAATTAACTGCTTGATATTGCTGTCAAACCCATGTGCATAGTTAAAGTATATGATCCACATGCACAGGGACAGAGTTTCTCTCACTGGTGGAGGCCAAGATGTCACAGTGGTGCATAAAAGCCTCATTAAATTCCCAATTATTCACATTATCTGTAGAGTTACTCTGAATATACAAATCCGCGCTAAAAGGACAAAGTAGTTTCAATGTGAGCAGTGTACCTTCTCTTCAGCATGCAGAATAGATCATTGACAGGGCTTTGACAATGAAGGCCATGCACAAGCCTGATGCACGGTGAAGGGAGTCAGGCATTACGTTGCTATTTCCGCTAAGTCAATCAGCAGGAGCGTGCAGCAAGCTTTCCCTTCCATCTTTTCAAACTGAAATCAAATCTCTTGTTGTCATTAGGGAGACCCGAGACGTATTCCCTTCCTCTCTGTCACATTATGTAGCAAGCTCCAAATGTTTGAGCTTTTGTCATATTTAGCTCATGCATTCACTCTGCTGCATATCAAATCAGAAAAAAGGAGGGAAAAAAAGCATGTAAAAAATAAAAATGTGACAAAATATCACTCCATGCGGTGCAAACGTTTATTTCCGATGGGGATTTCAGATTGCAAGAACAATTCCGGCACAGGGATGAAAGACTGTTATTTGAGGATGGTTGTACCAAAGGCTGATGGTTTATATTGCAATAAGGAAAAATATTTTTCTTAGCAAAATTGAGAGATGTAATGTAGATGACACTTCGTAGTAAATGAAAAAGTTAAAATGCTATTTAATAATGACATTAAACAGAAAAAAATATCCCTAAACTACAACAATGCAAGTCAATATTTAATGTTACATACTGTACATGATGTTATCCATAGCAATAATATAACAGTGTGTCAATATCAAATAGTTAAAAATAATTCCACATTATGTACTTATATTTCACTAGCATTACTAATACTTCCTCATGTAGAGTACATAGAGCAGCAGTTATGTACCCACAGCCTTCAATGGCCATAACCACATATCCCCACTGCCGTACATATCGCAACAGGGGTTATGTGATACATGGATCAAATTCTTGTCAGATCTGGTAGGATCTCAGCAAAATTTCTTATGAAAAAAAGCATGAAGATAAAACAGCACCTCATGAAGATGTCTGGTTTGAGGCAGATACTCAGTAGGGGACTTATACTATGCATACCCTCTGTCCTGGCACACCAATAGCCACAGGATTCATTTACACTTAGAGTGCCTGATTTCATGCCTTTCTAGTCTTTGGAGATGTGCTTTGAGTTGAAATAAGTCTTTTTTTGAAGAAATTTTTGGTTGTTCAAAACCAGTTAAGGTCCAAAATGCCAAGACTTCTGTAGTTTATAGTATAGATTTAGCAAAGAAAAGAAAACTTCCGAAGTGGTAACAGTTTTTCAGGATTTGTGGATGGTATTTCCCCCCCAGTTACTGTTGTCGTTTATTTATTAACTTGTTTGTTTATTTATTTTGTATTACATTTATCAGTGGTGCACAGAAACACATATTGGATGATGGGAGAGAAGTAACACAAGCAAAACTGAGTAACACAAGATTGCTATTTCTAATGAATGCTGTTTTTTCAACTTTCCATTCATCAAAGAACCCTGAAAAAGAATGTATGGTTTCAACAAAACTAGTGAGCAATAGTAGTAATAACTAATAATTAGAAGAGTTTCTTGAGCAGCAAATAAGCATATCAGAATGATTTCTGACACTGAAGATTAGTTCAGTTCAGTCCATATATATTTGGACACAGGCACAATTCTTATTATTTTAGCTGTTGACCAAAACATATTCAAGTTACAGTTATATAATGAACATGGGCTTAAAGTGCACACCCTGAGCTTTAATTTGAGGGCATTTCCATCACAATTGGAGGAAAGGTTAAGGAATTACAGCTCTTTAATATGTACCTCCCCCCTTTTTCAAGGGACCATAAGTAATTGGACTGTTGACTTAAAAGCCATTTCATGGACAGATAATATTCCTTCGTTATTTTTACATCAATTAAGCAGGTAAAAGGTCTGGAGTTGATTCTAAGTGTACCATTTGCATTTGGAAGCTGTTGCTGTGAACCCACATCATGCGGTCAAAGGAGCTCTCCATGCAGGTGAAACAGACAATTGTTAGGCTTTAAAAACAAAACAAATCCATCAGAGAGATAGCAGGAACATTCGGAGTGGCCAAATCAACTGTTTGGTACATTCTGAGAAATAAAGAACACACTGGTGAGCTCAGCAACATAAAAAGGCCGGGATTTCCACGGAGGACAACAGTGGTGGATGATTGGAGGATCCAAAGAAAAACCCTTTCACAACATCCAGCCAAGTGAAGAATACTCTCCAGGAGGTAGACTTGTCACTGTGAAAGTCTACAATCAAGAGAAGACTCCACGAGAGCAAATACAGAGAGTTCACCACAAGGTGCAAACAAGACCTGATTAGACTTTGCCAAAAAACATCTAAAAAAAAGCCAGAACACTTCTGGAAAATAATTATTTGGATGGCTGAAATTAAGATCAACCTGTAGCAGAATGACGGGAAGAAAAAAAGTATGGAGAAGGCTTGGAACAGCTCATGATCCAAAGCATACATCATCTGTGAAACATGGTGGAGCAGTGTGATGGCATGAGCATGCATGGCTTCCAGTGGCACTGGGTTACTGGTGTTTAGTGATGACGTGACAGAGGACAGAAGCAGCCTAATGAATTCTGAAGTGTACAGTCAGGGATATACTGTCTGCCCAGATTCAATCAAATGGAGCAAAGTTGATTGGACGTCGCTTCATAGTACAAATGGACAATGACCTCATGATCCAAAGCATACATCATCTGTGAAACATGGTGGAGCAGTGTGATGGCATGAGCATGCATGGCTTCCAGTGGCACTGGGTTACTGGTGTTTAGTGATGACGTGACAGAGGACAAAAACAGCCAGATTAATTCTGATGTGTTTAGGGATATACTGTCTGCCCAGATTCAGCCAAATGGAGCAAAGCAAAATTTATGATTATATGTATTTGTTCAATCACATTTGAGCCCCTGAAAATGGGGGGACTGTGTATAAAAATGGTTGTAATTCCTAAGCATTTTATGTTATATTTTTGTTCAACCCCTTTATATATATATATACAGGATGCTTAAACACTGTTTCTGGAGTCTCTTAGTGCATGTTTACACAGACTAATTGTAATAAAGGGTATTATGGCTTGTTTTGGTTGTGAACGTTGTGTTACTATCCCTTATGTACTATTGGGGTCTGGGGAGACCCCAAATTTACATATACATTTAATCATTTAGCAGACACTTTTAGCCAAATTGATTTACAAATGAGGGTAATAGAAGCAATCAAAACAACAACAGAGCAACAATATATTGTTATTGTCTGAATAATATAGTGTTGAATTGGCTGGAAGAACTGCCAAGTGAGCGTTGCAATAGTCCAACCTCGACAGAACATGAGCTTGAGATGTGTAGCATGCTCCCATAGAATGGGCCTGATCTTCCTAATTAGGTTTGCTTATAGACCCAAACATCCTGACTAGAGGTCTACACGGAGGACCTGAGACCCGAGGACCCGGGACCCGACCCGGGATCCGTACGGGTTCGGGGCTATATTTTAAATGGTCAGCCGGGTCCGGGTCGGGTCCCAATCTATTACTTCGGGTCCCGGGTCTGTTTAACATTGTGTGTAATACCCGAGTCGATCGGACTCTGAGAACACCCGGTCGTTATCAGAGTCAGTCAGCGCTGTGCGTGTGTTGTTTTGTAACTTTCAACTTTTAAAATATATATATATATATATATATAACACATGATATCACATTTTTGCTAACAATGGGGGATAGTGTAAGTAGCTATTTGACATTTAAATTTTAATTTTAATAATTTAAGTCATTTCATTTTTTAATTTAATAAATAAAAATTAAATACATTTTATATGGCGCTTGATTACCTACATTGCATTTTATAACCTGGAATTTAAAGAAATGCATTTCTTCAAGAATGCATGTGCTTCATTCTCTCATGTATTTCCTTTTATAATAAATCTTTTATTTACAAAGTAAATTGCCCTAAAGAGCTTTAAAAAAAACCTTCTATGTCAATGAATGGCTGCCATGAATAGCTATCTCATAAATTACATGAACAGAATGTTTGAAAGATTATTCTATTATGTGTCAATAACTAAAATGTTGTTAGACATAAAAAAAAAATAATAATAATAATAATATAATTCATCCCAGCTGTCATATCATTCTTGCAGGCATCACTAGTGCAGTGCTTAGAAATAATAAGGCAATTGATAAAGTCTCTGCAAAATAACTTGTCATCCCTTTTTTAAATAATATCAGCATTTCACCATATTTCACATTAAGAGGCAGGCAGTAAGTCCAGTACAATATTACTCACAGAACACCTTTCCAGACAGAGTACTCCATGGACAGCTGTTGGCTGTGATGCCTAATTACAGCGTGTCATTTCTACCATTGCTGCCTGTCAAATATGTAACACTAAAGCTTAAAAACAAGCACACCGTGAATCAATTGACTTTCCAAACTGAGCCAGGCAGGACCCATTGGACAGCATTCAAAGGCTGCTCTTCTTGTTGTGAGCAGGATGAAGCAATGAAAACATTGTTGTCAATACCTTCAGCCACTTAAAAAGAAACCCAAAATGCAACATTATGCCTTGGGAAACAACAAGTACAGTCTAGTTATCTTGATTAATTGCTACTGTATGCAACAAAATGTAAAAGTTCAATTTAATTTCTTCCCTTGTGGGTGCTGCCTAATTGTTGTAGTGTGGGCAATTGAGTGAAGTCAATTTCTTCTTTCTGAAGAATAGAAAATTAACAAAGATTGAAAAGATAATGAACAAAAATGATTCTTCAGTTGACTTCAGCAATATTTGACACACAGAATTCACAAACACGTTTCTAGCTCAAGAAAGGCCTACTGACAAAAAAAGAACGTTTGTGGGTGTTTGTGACCTTTGTTCAGCACAACTTACACATACTGACCACTATCGGTGTAAGTCTAATGATCGACAACGTGACATTTTCTATCGGTAAAATGTCAGATTCAGCTTATTGTATGACAGAAAAAAATGCTGTAATGGAATTCACTCCTTTTTTAAACCTTAGCAATGAACAACATATAGGAACTCCCTGGGGAAATCAATCGCAGCATTTAATATGTTCTGCCCACGGCCTGTGAAGAGGTGTGGACCTTGGCCAAACTCAAACTACCAGAGATTAATTCATCATGAGCACATATCTTAACTCCCACAGGGGCAGTCAGACGTTGATCACCACTTCCTCTCATAGATAACTTGAACATGGTGAGTAATGGTTATTTAATTGTGTAAACACTACAGTTTCCCTTTGAAAAATAATGTATGTGATGATGACACCATCTGAAAAACCTAAAAACAAGGGGTTTAGGCAAACACGTTGGTATCACAATTGCAGCATTTAAAGGAATAGTCTGTGTACAATGGTTTAATCAACAGGAGTTGTGATATAATGTTAATTACCACAAAAAATGCTCAACTTGTTGCTCCTTTTCTTAAAAAAAAGAAGAAGAAAACACTTACGATGGAAGTGAATAAAGACAATTCATAAACATTAAAATACTGATTCAATAGTAAAGCCTTAAGACGTGGACAATATGCATGTTAACACATTTTAGTGAGAAAAAAAATGCTTACTAACCTTTCTGTGTAAAGTTATATGTAACTGTACAGTTTGTTTAAATGGCAACATAAAGTTGAAATCTTTGAAACTACCATAAAAATAACAAGAACAAATTTACAGCTCAAATAACACACACATTTTAAGACAAATAAATGGAAGGGATTGGATAAAATTATAAACTTCACATTTCTATTTATGCTCGGGTATATTGAATTTTTTTGTGTGTGTTCTGTTCCATCTAAGGACAAGTCTGACAAGGACAAGGGAAGTATACTTACTGTATAAGTCACATCATGACCGTTGCCACTGGGTTGTGTCAAAGTTATATATATATATATATATATATATATATACAGGTGCATCTCAATAAATTAGAATGTCGTATGACTAGTTTTTTGGACAAGTTAGTAATTCAACTCAAATTGTGAAACTCGTGTATTAAATAAATTCAATGCACACAGACTGAAGTAGTTTAAGTCTTTGGTTCTTTTAATTGTGATGATTTTGGCTCACATTTAGCAAAAAC
>NW_015647043.1:272039-286663 GCF_001515625.1 Sinocyclocheilus rhinocerous
ATATATATATATATATATATATATATGTGTGTGTATGTAATAATCAGAACTATGCCACATATGCTGTCAGTTGAACCTAAATTGTATTGAACATGGGATATTCTTTTAATGAGAGTATAATCAGGCCTAGACCTGCACTATTCAAAGCCTTAGGAACCATAGACTCCAGCCAGTGTCAATAATTGCACTGCCAAAACCAAGGTCCTCCTCAAGCGGAGATGGATAACATAAGATTAATAACACGTAATTACAGAGGGATGATTGGACTGTCACTGTGTCGAAAGCAAAAATTAAACGCTTCCTGTTGGAGGGGAGCATGGCCGCAGACGTCTGTGTCATTGCTGCTCAGCTGCTGTGAGAAATGTTTCTATCGCTCCCATCCCCTCATTCTCTCTGACTGCCTCTGTCTGTATCTTTCGAGGGGAAAATCCCCCATAAGAGTGAGCCCTCTGGAGCTCCCAGCCAGCTTTTGTCTGATACAAGGACTGTGTGGCACTGTGGTCGCCTAAGCAGGTGTATCTCATCCTCTAGTAACAGCGTGGCAGATTGGCCGACTTGTTGAGCACCTAGAGCATAAATCTGTCCTCCTAGGAATGGGGGCCTTCACTAGCATTGAGTTATCAAAGCCAGGGCTCAGAGAATAGTTTGGCCTGCACAGATATATGTGATAATGAGGCAGCAAAACATGCAGCATAGTTTCATCCCGGACCTGCAGCCTGACCTTTAAAAGTGACACAACTGCATTTAGGAGAGTCTTCAAATTACTTTTCCGTGGGCTAAAGGTGCCGACCCCCTATAATCATTAAACGTGCTACAGCTGACATGCTGTTCTGTCTGCTGCATGCTGGGCCAGCGCTCGGAGAGGTGATGCCACAGAGGTCAGTGTGGGGAAAAAAGCTGCAGCAGCTATAGAGAGATTCAATATTAAAGACATATTCATAATGATAGGCCTAGGGACAAACTGCAGTTTCTTAAAGATCACTGCTTCATAGCCTACAGCTATATATAGGAAGGGATTTTTTTATAAATATATTTTGAATGTTTTTACAAGGCAGAACTTTTTATCGTTATTCAATATTTATTCATGTTATACCAATTCTGTTCCATAAATGATACTGTTCGATATTAAATAATTTAAAGTGCATTTATATGCAGGTAATACTGTTCCTGCCAATCAGCTGTCTAAAACATATATACTTAATAATGTGGATGAAGAGAAGTTTAATCTCTGAAGTCAATGGACGTAAGCACATGGTTAACTATGATTACCTAACAGCTGCAAAGGAAATCCACTGTAAGAAGCAGAACTCATTTCTCGACAACAGATTGGTTCTTCCTGATAATTAACACTGAACAAACAGCATAATACCCGACACATTTTAATTCTACTCGCTTTCGCTTTCATCACTCATCAAAAGCAGAACGCAGCAATTACGGGGATACGCTGTGATTTAGACACTATCCAGAGAATCAGAGGATGATTTTAGGATACCCAGTTTGAAGAAAATGTAGCCTTGACATGCAACTTTTGATAAAAGTTCACAGAGGACTTTTTTTTTTTAACTAATGCTGTATAAACTCTACAATAAACCCTGTTAGCTGGTACATTACTATATTAAAGTGACCTGTAAACAAACATTTTTATAACAAAATGTTACTATATAATACAATTTTAATGACTTTTTAATGATACAATCACATTTCTACTCAAGTTTGTTGTTGAAATATAAACATTTAAACTGTGGATGTCATAACTTGAGTTTTCAGGATGGATTAATTCAAACATAGCATTAAATTAAATCCTACATTAAATATTGAAGAACAGGTTAAGTGAAAATATAATGATTATGCTTTTCTGAGGTAAATGTGACATTACGTGGCATTAGCTATTACCAACCAAAGTTGCGAATTTAACGTGCACAAAATTGGAATATCGCATAAAACATTTCCATTCAGCAAGATGAAGAGAACAAAATCATCACTTCCTGATAAACTAGCAACAAATAACACTAAGATAAAGGTAATTTGCTGCATCAGAAGTCGTCACTGTGGGTCTTTTTCCGTATATATTAAATTATTTTCACCTTCTTCCATTCAGCGTTTTTTTTTTTTTCGTTATCCCGAAATGTGCATAAAAATAGGTAGATGGAAACAGCTATTTTTAGCTGTTTCATTGATGTCTTTCTGCGGTGTAAACACTAACTGAGCAATTACATGAGAAAAGACACATTTCTGTAAGTCGTAATGTTACTTTCAACATGCATTAACATACCTTCTGATGCTCATACATGTTCATTTTGTGCAGTAACTGGTAGTAAAGAGGAAGAGATGATCAGCTTACGTGCGCTCCTTGTTTGTGCTTGTACTGAAGTGGTTATATCGATCTGTCACATTACATTAAGAGCATAGAGAGCTCTATTGTTTGAATTTTGTAATAAATTAGTTCTAATTTTAAAGCTAATACTTTGTTTCATATCAAAAGTGAGGATGTGCAAAGCTTAATGCAATTTATTGAATGGGAGACTCCATTACGTTTTGTTCACGCATCAACTGAAAGCAGCTAGATCAATTATTGGGATTAAAGAATCAATATTGGTTAATCAAAATGAGAATCAATTAAAATTGAGAAATCAATATTTTCAACCCAGCTCTATTATGCACTCAACTTATGCCTAACAGAACTGTCATTATATTACCCCATTATGTCCTATTATCTGTGAACTTTTGTAAATTCTATATACCTGAGCTACATGTAAATTTGGAAGTCATGGCACATCAGTGGCACTTATCTCTCCTTCACTTAGAGAGAGATAGAGTGAAGACGAGAATGTGTTAGAGTGACCTCTAAAATAAATTTCCTCCATTTTCGCTCTGTATGAGTGAGACCTGATGGGGAAGGCACTTCATCATTGAGAAAGGCTTTCACCATTCTGCCTTCAGCATTTCTCAACTTAATACGTTGTGGGAATGGCGCTAATAATGTTTTGAGGTATGTTTGTTTTGGGAAAATGGTTTCATATATCAGTTTGATGTGGGATTTCAGTGCTGACATCTGGTTTAAGGAAGTTTTATTATGAACATTATCTATAGACTAGGTAGTGCTTGCAAAAAAAAAAATGGCCGCTCTTAAAGCTTCTTGTGTTAATTGGCTATTATTGTTCATAATCACACAATTCACTCAATTATGTTAAGTACTTTATGCTGATTTTCTATTAGAAAATAATACTCTCACAGTCCTCTCAGCCATGCAGTGACAGCGGCTAATAGATCACCTCTGTTTGAAGTGGGCAGGATGCTGTGCAATATAAAACAGTCATACATCAGGTTTACTGACAGTCTTTGAGAGTGAATAATATTACAAATGAGCAAACAAAATAACTAAAAGTCTATAAAATGTAAAAATATCCAACAATGTTACTCATCAGGTCGAACTACTCTAATAGTAGCCTTCACATGATGTGTCAATGTAGTTTAGGTGTATGCTAGGGTTCATACATGTGCAGAAACCACCAAGAGCACTTCTTGTCAGGAGTTTTGTTGCTCATTACCCCCAGGCCTGCAATACTGCATGTTTCTCCAGCACCAAGTCCCCAGGTTGCACCAGCGTTATCTCTTTATTGCCTCCCTCTCTCTTTGCTAAAATGCCCCGTCGACGTTGATTAAGGTACGCCAAGAACCTGCTTATGTGTTTAAATTATCTGCACCTTGTGCTTGGGGACAAACATTCACAGTGGAGCCAAGGGAATGCATTATTCCTGAGTTAGAAATTCTTTGAGGATCTCAGCTTTGCATCTTATTTGGTTGCTAAGCCTGAAGACAAGCCCCAGGGTTTTGGGTTCATAATTGGGCTGATTAATGCCTGATGTCTGATGGTGATAAAGTTTAGGGGGAAAGAGAAAAAAAGCTCTCCATGTGTTGCTCAGCAGTTTATACTCAAGAGCTGCAAACAGATTAGGTGATCGCTCATGTGTCAGGCACAAGAGTAAAGAATAATTGTCTCCCTAAGTAGGCTTGTGATTCAATAAGACATTCTGACATAAATGTTCTGTATTTGCATGTTTTCCTATGACCTGAGGGCACCATTGAGTGCTGTATGTATTGAGAAGAACACTATGGAGTTCGCCTATATGACCAATTAGACAGTGACAAACTGAAGTCAAATAGTACCTTTATCGTAAGCTTATTGTGTCAATCTTAAGCCAGCTGCTATGATATATGAAAATTTAGCAGTTTTTTTTATGATTATTGCTTGTCATATTGTGTTATAAGACCTTGGTTGAAGAAGTGAAAGGTACCACAAAACAAAAGGAGGCCATTGTGCTAGTGTTTTGCTTTGAAAAAACAGAAAATCATGGTCTTACCAATCTTCAAAGCTAAACACAAAATTATTTTCTTTTGATGTTGTAACAAACCTCAGAAGGCAAGGTGAAACTTTAAATCCAAGTTCAATTTTATTTACACAGGCATGAACACAAACTGCACTACAAGGCCTCAAAAACTCTAGCATTTAACACCTAATAACAGATAAATAAAGCAAACATGAGGGTTTAAATATGCAGGAGAACCAAATCTAATTCAACATGAACCAATCACAAGACACTGCTGGAAACACCAGAGGTGCTTCTTAATTGGAAGGCTGCATCCAGTGGTCTTTTATGTGGTCTTTTATGACAGCCCAGATTTTAATCTCGTCCCCAAGCACCATCGAAGGCCGTCACAGTTTGAAGGATCCTTGGAAGGAAGCCTTTGTCTCACGTCGTTCATTTAGAATGTTTTGAAGGATGCATCAATTGTATACTCCACATCCTCCAATCACCCACAATCATTTGCGCACATTCCAATTCACGAAAATACTTTTCTTGGAAGTATAAGTGGAACATTATTAATCATTTGTTTCAATATGTGTATCAATTTCAATATGTGAAGCAAGACCAAAAAATCATTTCGGAGATAAAAGTATGGTAACACTTTATTTTGATGGTCCCTTTTGAGCATTCTGTTGACAATAAGTAACTTTGCACCTACATGTCAACTAACTCTCATTAGAGTGTTAGTAGACTGTCTGCTTAATATCTGCTAACTCTTTATTTTGATAGTCTCCCAACAGACATTCTACTGACTATAAGTAACTTTGCAAGTACATGTCAACTTATTCTAACCCTAACCCTACCAATCTACTAATACTCTACTAACACTCTAATGAGAGTTAGTAGATATGTACGTGCAATGTTACTTACAGTCAACAGAATGTGTTAAAGGGACCATCAAAATAAAGTGAAACCAAGAGGATTGTTTCTTTTGCTTTGTTGTAAATTAACCACATAATGCTGAACTATCCATAATATAAACCAATGGGAAAACACAGATGGTTACTAGACTTACTGGACCATCTCATTGTAGAATTCTGAGTAGGATTCAAAACCTGAAGCATCAGAAGGACTGGTATAAGAAGGAAGCCAGGACAGGGAAATGTAAATTTAGTCAAAACAAGACTATTAAAAAATAAATAAATGTCAAAATAAAACATTGCATGAACTAAAAACCTCCACAAAATGACATGAAAACGTATGCTCCACACTGCTGTGCAGTTGATGGCAGTAATGCACCAAAAGTTGGTTTGCCATCCATCAGTAAATCTAAGAAGTAGCAGAAGAACATGAAAACATAGCAACAGCTTGTATAACTTTTACAGTTGCAGAGTGTTGAAATCCTTTTATCATTGGTTGTTCCACTGGTTGTCATGGCAGGATTTCATAGACCTCTGAGATTTGAGCTTCCTGAGTTTCACCTAGAAGGTAGGGGAGTTTATCATCGTTTCAGATGGAAGTCTTTGTGGTGCTCATGAAATAATGCATGCATATTGTGTAAATCTGACATATGATATATTACTATGAGCATGCATATATTTGTTTCTATTACACTGTATACATTGATTTACCATAACATATTTTGTATTGTGTCTCTGACCTTTAAGAATATGCATTGGTTTGCTGAACTATGTATTGGTTTGCTATGATCTGCTTTGAACGGCTGCCACATGCATTGGATAGTTTGTATACAATGGGGTTTTTGTCTATTTGCTGGTTTATATGATTATTTGGATTTTCAAAAAAATGCTTCAGTATTGAAGTGATGGCATATGCATTGGATTACCATTATCAGTGAAGTTGTATCACTGGCTTGCTGTCATTTATATTAGTTTGTTAATGTACTTTTTTTGTAGGTACTGGTTTTAAAAAAGGCATGTTTTGGTTGCTGCTTTAAGGAGAACAATGTATTGACTTTCACAGCTTGAATTTCCAGTACACTATTTATTGACTATTTTTTATTTGTTTTAATGGCGGGTCTGCTCTGCATACATTATTTCCAGATGTTGATAGTGCTGACGTTTATGCCAGCGTATGTGTACTTCTGGGTGTGTTCTAAAGGACTGTTGTTTAATTTGAAGATTTGGACTATTTGATGAATCTTTCAAATAATTAATTAATTAATAGACAACAGCATAGTGACAAAAACTTACAGTGAGCACATAGTGTAAGTCACTTAAATTTACTCATTCAGCATTCATTTAATTTATTAGAAAAAAAAAAGACAAATAAATATTAAATAATTCTTCTAAGAATTTGGTGGTGGGCATTATCATTCCTATACAGCATTACTTTAGCATGGTTTTGTTAATGTTATTATTTGAAGCAAAAATGCTTAATGTATGAGTAGTGATTTGCAAAAAAAAATTTAAACTAAAACAAAAAAAAAGACACTTTTTTTTTTTGTCTTCTCCCAGTGAGCTTTACAAAAGGGAAAAAAATGTATGCATAAATGATCAAAATGTTTTACTAAGAGAAGGTATCTGTATCTTTGACAATGAGAACAGCAATACATAACATAAAAGATGTCAGACAATGACATTAATTTTACTAAAGTGGTGCACAATATATAATTAGCACATGTCAGAGGAAACGAGTACTTAAATCTTAGTGTATCAAAATGATACAGCACTCCACAGAACACACTGTTAAGCCCCTTCATCAAACAAGCACTTCTTTAATTAAACCACCACAGATTGCCATCAACTGACTAATGACTAATCTGATTACGCCAAAAAAAAATAAAAAATAAAATAAGAATACAGATTTTTTTTTTTCCCCCCCATTTTCAAACAGAATGCAATTATTGTGTGCTTATCTCAAGCAATTCTCGATGGGGTTTCCATAATGATGCTGTTCTTGATAAATCTGCACAATATTATTGTGCATAAAAATCTGCTGAAAGTGATTAAAATGTTTTTGAAATGTTTTTGAGCAACCTGTTCTTATTTCACACACGCATTATTTTGCGTATGAAAAAAAAAATGTTTATATGAATTCATATTTTAGTACACTGTTTGTTTTTAGTGTCTCTTATTAAATATGCAATAAAGTTTATGTCTGATTAATAGTTATTATTTAAAAGTTGTTACAGGTAGCAAGCGGGCAAGAATATAATGTTTTTAGGGGGTGCCTCTGCCCAGAAGTGGAAGAAATGTGGTTAAAGCCTAGACATGCTTATATGTGACCCTGGACCACAAAACCAGCCTTAAGTGTCAATTTTTCAAAATTGAGATTTATACATCATCTGAAAGCTGAATAAATAAGCTGCTTCTTCTTATTAAAAAATAAAAAATAAATAAATTGCAAAGTCAAAGCTGTAATTGTTCATACAAGTTAGTAGGTAGTGACTAGTACTTGTCAAATGATTAACAATGACTGGTACAATATGACAATATATGTGCAATATGCCAGTTCTTATGAAGCCCTGACCAAAAAAAAAAAAAAAAAACCTGAAAAAAATGGGGTTGAAAGTTGCATTGTTTATTTTGTAATTCGTTTAAAAGCTCTGAAATGTAATTCACACTTGCGTATATTCAAACATCACTGGTTGTTTGAGCACTATGGTGGAGGGCAAGATTTTGAGCAGTTTTAGTTTCTTTTTCTCACACAAAGCTATCGTATGGCTTCAGTAGACCTGTGAAGAAGCAATATGGACTATTTTTTATAAATCTAAATATTGAGAAAATCGCCTTTAAAGTTCTTAGCAATGCATATTACTAATCAAAAATTAAGTTTTGATATATTTACGGTAGGAAATTTACAAAATATCTTAATGGAACATGATCTTTACTTAATATCCTAATGATTTTTGGCATAAAAGAAAAATCTATAATTTTGACCCATACAATGTCATTTTGGCTATTGCTACAAATATACCCCAGCGACTTAAGACTGGTTTTGTGGTCCAGGGTCACATATAGAGTGAGTAGAACTTTAGTACTTCACAAATTGTACTGCATTTATGGTTATTTATGGTGCATTTATTTATCTCACTTCAGTACATTATCAGTGGTCATTTAGAACTGATGAGACAACTTCAGAAAAGCGTGTCAGTTCGTCTCTTTTAATATGGCATGGTCTCATCACCAAAGCCACTTAATACGTACCATGACACGATTGCCAAGGACACTGGTGAATGAGTTGTGTCTCCTCACGTTCTGGCTCTGAGGGAGTCCTTGAAGCCTATTCTGCTCTTTAAAAAAAAACATAAATATAAACTCTCCCCTTTGTTCCCTCATGCTGCAATTATTGACATGATTTTCACCCTTTATCTTTGCATGACACTGGGGGAAATGTGAGCAAACTCTTAAGAGCAGTGGCATGGAGAGAAGGGAGACGCGGCACCTTCTTTCCGGACACACTTGGTATGCAAGGCACTCGACCAGGCAGCCAACAGGTCTCTGCTGCAAATTTACTCACATTTGTCCAAATTTGCTGGCGCGAGACAGGAATGGAAAGACAATCTTAGGCAATGCTATAAAACTGATCAATCATAAACAAACTTAAGTGAAAATGTTAATTTGGTGTAGTGGTGAGAGGCACAAAAAGAATGATTTGCAGATGCGTGAACATAGTTTGAAATGATACATGACACTCTCATCGATGGTAAAATCATGGCCATTATGCATAGCCATCTGCAAATGTTCTCTTGATTACAAGTGATTGTTAAACTGATGATAATGAAATCATTATTTTCAAGAGGGCGATATAATAGTGGAGTAATATTGTGTTAATTGAGTAGATAAAGAACGCATATAGAGAACTCACTCATCTGGACAGGTAGAAAGGAAGTATGCTGTCACCACTCGCTTGGGAAAAATAATGCAACATAAGCCCAAATATTGTTAGACTGAAACAGAAGCCAAAACACTCCAAAAAATATCTAAAGATTCTACTGAACCATATTGCTGAAATAATACATTCCACCAATTTTCTTGTGATCTATGACATAGCACACTTGCTGGGGGTGGTTAATTTACAGAGATGACAGAGATCTACTGGCTGCCCATGATGAAGCTGTGAGTAGTTTCTTTTTTCTTTGCTTTTTTCCCCCCGCAAGTTCCAATTTTCAGCCTGTCCCCTCTATTCTGTCAGATTGCTGCAACGTGTGAGACTAATTGACACTCTGAGAGGTTAAAAACTTCCAAAAATAAGCATAACCTTTATTCTAGTCTCTATGACGGATTACACAATAAATGCAGGTTCCAGCACAAAGCTGATAATGCGGAAATATCTATGCTAGGTGTTTCTGGCATTCCATTAGATATCATCAAGCAGAGTTGCCATGCCTGTTCAAACTAAGTCAAATAAGCGTTTTTACATTAAAATATTCAGTTTAACAATTGCTGTGAACAAAATTATTAGTACCCCAAAGTCCTAGCCTTAGGCGAATTTTGCCATTTTGAAGCCAAAGTATGTCAATTATGTGATTTGTGCAGAATCAAGTATTGTCGTTTTTGTGTGCTGGTGGTTGGGGAATCCATTCAAAATTTTGCAAAATATTAATTTGTCAACACAATACAACTGAAGAGTTTTTGCATTTAATGAGACGTGTGTTATATATCCATTCAAATGTCAGCCTTTTGTGAAAATGGCTTTTGTTGACCGGCCAAAAGCTTATAGGGAAACTGTGTTTCTCTGAAGCACTACAACATGAATGATCTTGCTTCAGTTCACAATTCAATGACACAATTATATAAGTAAGGGATAATGTACATCCAGCCGGTTGTTATCTCAGAATAAACCCCTGCGAGCAAGCGGCAAATTCAAACTAGACGGACATTTAAGGGAAACGGTGCAGTCAAACCACTTATTATACAACATCTCACCACAAAAATAATTAAGACGAAAAAATTTTAAAACCTTACCAGTTTGTTAGATCTCTTATAATCCATTACAGCGTACAAAACAATCATAGCAAAATGGCAGCAGCTGCGTTTGTATGAAACGAGAGCGAGTCCGCGATACCAGGATGGCATAATTAAATAATTGTACACCATTTTGAATCGAGTTTTAATATTTTATTAGCTAAACAAACGCAAAGCTTCCACCAAGAAAAAATAGTTCAAGCAAGAGTACAGCGCCGACTGCTGTTACCCGGATGAGCCTGTGTTATTAGCTTTTACCGGTTGTTATCGAGGGATAACATACCTCGGAATGTCGCGACTGACCAATCAGAATCAAGTATTCCACAGAGCCATGTAATAAGATATAATTAAATAATAATAATAATGCATAAAAACAACAACAACAATAATACAAATATTACATTACATATTAATAGAAACATAATAATAATAATAATAATAATATACACATTTTGTTATAGTTATAGCCTAAATAATTTCTTGAAAATGTAACAACATTTTGTGGAGGCAATAAAAGAATTAAGACGAAAATGTTTTAAAACCTTACCAGTTTGTTAGTTCTCTTATGATCCATTACAGCGTACAAAACAATCGTAGCAAAATGGCAGCAGCTGCGTTTGTATGGAACGAGAGAGTGCCATAATTAAATAATTGTACACCATTTTGAATCGAGTTTTAATATTTTATTAGCTAAACAAACGCAAAGCTTCCACCAAGAAAAAATAGTTCAAGCAAGAGTACAGCGCCGACTGCTGTTACCCGGATGAGCCTGTGTTATTAGCTTTTACCGGTTGTTATCGAGGGATAACATACCTCGGAATGTCGCGACTGACCAATCAGAATCAAGTATTCCACAGAACCGTGTAATAATATTATATAATAAGTATATAATTTGGCCTGAAGACCCTGCAGTAATCATTATATGGGGTTATTATTATGTGGGGTTCTTTTTTTTTCACATGAAACACTGTATAGAAAATAGAATATACATTTTTGACAACACTATCAACATTCAGGACAATCATTGGCAGTTCAGTTGCAATTTTGCTTGGTTCATTATAGACATATAAACACGTATATCAGATCATGATTTGAATCTGTCCCTCTTGCATATAAAATCATAAATTACTGTACTAGACTATCATGACTCACAATCTTGGGAAGAAGTGCCAGAACTGTCACTGGTGCCCCTTAAAAAACATGTGAGCAAAATGGCTCATTATTGTTATTATTATTTAAGCTTTCAGTAACCTGGAGTGTCTACTTTTACTTTGGAGTGTCTTATCTTGGTTGTGCTGTCTATTGTGCCAGACAGACACCATATGAGCATGCTGATACTTAGATTTAGGATGTTTGTAATAGAGTATTTGTCTGTAAAACCAGCCTGACATATGGCACAAACACACATTGATATTGACAACACAAGTTATAGTAAATATTTTGTTCTCCTTGAAGTTACCGGCCTATGTATTATTGACATCTAGCATTGTACTGTATATCTCCTGCTGTCTATTATCCCATAAAACCTTGCAACCAAATACATTTTTGGGCAGCAACCCCGCTAGTGATCTACTGAACTAGGAACATACCCTTGCACAATGACAAAAACATTATTCATTTATTTAGTTACTTATCAGGCAGCTGGCTTGCTATAAGTCTGTGAGTGCAGACCAAACAAACACCATGGTTTTCAAATATTTGTTCATGCAAAATCCTGGCTTGTGCCTTAGCATGTAAGCTGACAATGATGCTGGATTGTTTGTATAATAAACTAATTTCCATGCCAATGATATTGTGAAGGATGGATCAAAAGATATTCCATGCAATCAAGAATAGTGTGTAAAGAAATGTTTTCTACCACTGCAGAAAATAAAGTTTAGGTAAGTTTATACAGTGGCCTATTTTGGTATAATTTTGCATTTTGTTTAAATGTTTGGTGCAAATTCACAACTGATGCAGCTACACTATCAGTATTGAGCAGAGGAAGAAAAAAAAGATGGTGAAAGACTGGATTGATTACAATTGTTAATCAAGATCCAGTTGAATGCACCCCAAGAAAGTGCATTTAGTGAGAGAGAGGTATGCTCCATCAACTGCTAGAATTTGTTCCTTCAATGAGGATTAGTTTGTAAAGTTTAAATAAGTTCCCCTTAACTATTTAATGTTTTTGTAATAAGGGTGAGCATAAGGGAGCAGGCACACACCATAAAGAAGTATAGGGCCTGCAAGCTTCTCTGAGCATTCAACCCATTCTACTGCATTAAGTGAATATTAGCTTCACACCACATTATCCAGTGAGACGCATCAACCCTTTTTGTATGCTTACAGATTATTGCAAAATGCATTATTGCAACTATAATGGGTTTATGAAGAACACCATGCCTCTAAACACATAAAGCTGCCATGACAAAATATTTTTTATTCATTTTTCTGAATGTAATTTATTTTGGAATGGACAAGGTCTGTTCCTGCTTCTTGCCAATTATACAGTTTATCTTAGTGAAGTTGACAAGGTGAGTGGCATTTCTTGTGCCACAGTCTCTTGTTTCCAATTACAGTTTTGCAAGCTGTTTTATTTTATTTTTTAAACTTCAAATACATTATAACTGGGGTGTTTTTAAAAGAATAGTTCACCCAAAAATGAAAATTATTTACTCCCCCTTTTTTATTTACTCCCCTAGTAGTGATTGTCTGTGTAGCACATACATGCACACACAAAGAAAAAAAAAAAATAAATAAATAAATTGCAAAGTCAAAGCTGTAAGTTAGTAGATAGTGACTAGTACTTGTCAAATGATTAACAATGACTGGTGCAATATGACAATAGATGTGCAATATGCCAGTTCTTATGAAGCCCTGACCAAAAAAAAAAAAAAAAACTGAAAAAAATGAGGTTGTAATTCGTTTAAAAGCTCTGAAATGTCATTCACACTTGCCTATATTCAAACATCACTGGCTGTTTGAGCACTATGGTGTAGGGCAAGATTTTTTAGCAGTTTTAGTTTCTTTTTCTCACACAAAGCTATCGTATGGCTTCAGTAGACATGTGAAAAAGCAATATGGACTATTTTTTATAGACTTTTTTTTTTGACAGCCACTGATCTATTTGTGTGTGTGTGTGTGTGTGTGTGTAAAATAATCTCCATTTATATTTTACAGAAGAAAGAAAATCATACAGGTTTAGAAACAACTTGAGGGTGAGTAAATTATCACAGAATTTCTTCATGCTTCATTATATTACTTTAAGTTTTGATTTTATTTATTATTATTATTATTATTATTGTGCACTTATTCTGCAACTTCTTTTTTCATTCGCTCACCTCGATTCTCCCTCACACTCTGTCTGTTTCCTTGGATCCATGCTTTACATTCGTAAGCAGAAGGTTTGGACAACTGGAGCTGGTAGGAAATGTCGGCTGTTGCAGCATGGCAGAATTATTAATGTCACCCTGTGACTTACCCATATGCTGTTGTGTGTGGAGTCAGCATGTGCATCTGTTTACTCCTTCCACCCAGACACTGCATAAATATTATGCACCTGAAAACCCAGTCTGCAGCCCGAGATCAAATGATTCCCAATGTCTCTTTCTTTCTTCTCTGAAAACAAAGTTTGGCGACGCTTTTGCCTAAAGACACATTTTGAGATTGGGCGCTGGACTAACTTGATAAATGTTTAATTCCTTTGTCCCATGAGAAATTCATGGGCAATTCTGTAATCAAACAGAGGAGAATAATGTGACAGGAACAGGGGCAATTGTGCTCAGGAAGTCCATTTTCCTGGTTGGTATGGAGATTCTCTCCTCCACTCTGCTCCCTCTTTGGCAGCTTGTGTCAGAGAAGAGAAGCCTGTTTGGCTGAAAATAAAAGGGCCCCTGATATTTGTGCTGGGAGATGGATTTCTTAGCGATTCTGAATGCAAACGTAGAGAAGCACAGCATTTTCCAATCATCTTGCCGAGGCCATTCAGCATCTGATCAGCAGGTGCCCAGGTCACAGGGCACGCAATCCCCCATACCTAACAATCACATGACCAGCTGGCACACCAACCCTCACACACCGCCTGCCACCAGCCTTAGATGAAAGACAGCAGCTGCCAGCGAGGAGAACATTTCAGAAACAAAATGGACAATAACAAAAAAATATTTCTTCCAAGAGTGGAAATGTTTGTGGAATGCATTTTGTAATGCATCAAAAGAAATAGGATTTAAAGGGTTTATAATATGCACACATAACTTCAGTTAAATTATTTCAGTTAATTAAGTCAAATTCATAAATCCATTAATGAATAACTTTAATTTAATTTAATCTAATTTAAGTTAATATAATTTATTAACTTTAATAAATATATCCAGCTTTATTGGGGGATATTATTTTTGGGGGGGGGGGG
>NW_015647043.1:286699-287018 GCF_001515625.1 Sinocyclocheilus rhinocerous
TCTTTAGTGGCCTTTTATTTCATTATTATCATATATCGGGGCAGTCGTGGCCTAATGGTTAGAGAGTTGGACTTGTAACCTGAAGGTTGTGGGTTTGAGTCTCAGGTCTGGCAGGGATTGTAGGTGGGGGGAGTGAATAGCCAGTGCTCTCTCCACCCTCAATACCATGACTGAGGTGAGACCCTTGAGCAAGGCACCGAACCCCCAACTGCTCCCCCGGTGCCGCAGCATTGGCTGCCCACTGCTCCGGGTGTGTGTTCACCGTGTGTGTGTGTGTGTGCACTGCTGTGTGTGTGCACTTGGATGGGTTAAATGCAGG
>NW_015647043.1:287076-302797 GCF_001515625.1 Sinocyclocheilus rhinocerous
TGGGGGGGGGGGGCAGTCGTGGCCTAATGGATAGAGAGTTGGACTTGTAACCCGAAGGTTGTGGGTTTGAGTCTCAGGTCTGGCAGGGATTGTAGGTGGGGGGAGTGAATAGCCAGTGCTCTCTCCACCCTCAATACCATGACTGAGGTGAGACCCTTGAGCAAGGCACCGAACCCCCAACTGCTCCCCCGGTGCCGCAGCATTGGCTGCCCACTGCTCCGGGTGTGTGTTCACCGTGTGTGTGTGTGTGTGTGTTTGTTCACTACTCACTGCTGTGTGTGTGCGCACTTGAATGGGTTAAATGCAGAGCACAAATTCCAAGTATGGGACACCATACTGATTGCTCGTAACAATATATGTCTACTTTCTTATCGTCCAGCTCTAACCTCCTAAAAATGGGTAATTAGGGGAATATAAATATGAATATAATTAATTTCTGGAGAGCTGCTTTGAAACAATATGTATTGTAAAAAGTACTATACAAATGAATAAATAAATAAATTAAATATGTTATCTATGACCACAGAAATCTATTCTCTATATAAAGTAAATGCTGTTGAGAAGCTACACATGCTTACCAGATAACATATATGTGCTTCCCTTCACTGTCCAAACATGCATTATAAAAGATCTATTAAAGTGCTTTAATTACATTTGTCAAATATCAAAATGTAGATGTGTCACTAGAAAAAAAACAGAAAGGTGTTTTCATGAGGTACTATTATGGACAGCCTATCTGAGTTTTACTATATGCATCATTAGACATTGTATCAAAAATGTATGAGATATGAGCGTTCCTGTAGGTTAACTGGTAGAGCATAACACTAACTATGCCAAGATCATCAGTTTCCAGGAAACACGTGCATACACAGCAAAGCATCTGCTGAATTCCAAATTATGTTTTGTTTTTTTACAAAACATCAAAATGGCAATTGAACTTATTCATGAATTAATAATAATGAATCATGTTGGGAAAATACTGGTGGTATATTATAAGAGAACACTCTTTTCACACTTTCTGCTCTTATTAGCACACCCATTTAACTGTATGTGTGTCTTAAAGTATGCACAATATCTCAATGAAGACCTACTGGTATTAAACACTGCGGCAGTTTGTTTCTGAGTTTTAGATTGCTGTCATAATCATAAATGATTACAAATTAATATAATTACAGTGTAAATTAAAGTATTGGCCATGTATACTGGGTAGTAAAGCATGGGCTCTGGCATTTCTTCTGTATTTTGCTCATAAATTTCTGATCATAATATCCATTGGTGCTCTGTGTCCTTGATGTGATTTACTCCTGCATTAATAAGTTGTAATTTATTAGCACCATGTTGGCCTATTTGAGACATAATATGCTCTGATGTTTAGCCAATTACAGTGCCACACTGAGAAACTGGTAACAAATTGGACAACACGGGCCTAATTAAGGCTTATTGGTTGTTGTGCTGAGGTGGCGTTTCGCAATTGTCTGATTTACAGCGGAGCTTTGGCTGGTGGTCATTGTCAGACTAATGCGTTATGGAATGGCACTTTAAAACCCTGTACTGTATCTTAAACACACACCAACATAAAACATAATTTAGGCTGACCAGCCCAAAGCTAATTGTAACAAGGCACTTATTGAAACTGTATAACCATTATTGGACGACTTCTTCATCCTTTCTGAATTTTGACTCCTTTTTCAGAGATTCAAGATGGTAATTTTTAGTTTTGGACTATAGTGATGTATCAATAATATATAGTTCAGATTAAATAGCCATGTACCCTTTACTTCCCCCTAGAAAAATTTTTAAAGCTTAAATGTTTTCTAATATTTTTGCTGTAAGAAGGAAGCTGAACATTTTGTGTGTTGATCGCGCTGATCTCTTCTCTCATAAGGGCTGAGCTAATTTCATTCTCTTAGCTGTTCAGCCGAGGTTTGCAAATAATGCTGTAATTTTCAGCTCGGAAGAACACCTGCACCTTTTGGGATTAGGGGAAAAGGTGGATGTCTGTTTAGAATGTACTGAGTCCCAGCACTGGGTACTTTAGTATAGGAGACAAGCGCTAAAAACAGCTTCATGAACAAAACAAAGAATGAAGATACTGAGATTGTTTAAATAGACCATTCGAATATTTGTCTGTACATTAAATGAAATAAATAAATACATTTTTTAATAAAAAGGACGCAAATAACATGTAGTTTTCAAGGTTAAAATGTAGGCTATGCCAAAAAAGAGCTCTGACTCCAGTGGGGTTGACTAGAGGAGATGAATTGTTTGAATACTCATTGTTTTCTTTGTCATTAACTAAGGTTGATTCAAAATGATCCTGAAAACGGCCACAATGGCTCAGCAGCAGCAGCAGCAGGTGATCGTATCCCAGCAGTGCCATATGTTTTTCCTGGCCAATGTTTTGCCTCCTCCAGTCTCACAGAAGGCACATACACAAACAAACCACATTATGGTCAAGGGCCCCGAGGTGCAGGATCGGAAGACCACAGCGCACACACACATCCATACCCACTAGCACATAATGAAAATGCCCCTTACAGACACAGCTGATCACTGTCACTAAGTCTTTACTTTAATGCAGCCTTGATAAATGTGGATTGTTTGTCAGTACATTAATATCAGCTGCTCATATATCCCGATATTTATATATTTTTCAGGGTTCCTGGAATCTCCATGACCTGTCAGCAATTTAAAGGACTTACTTGTCTGTAAGTACGAAGCTCTTTAGTGCATTAAAACCCACAACTGTCAGCCTGTTTAACTGACGGCATAAAATGTTGAACAATGGCTTCACTGTCTGTTAAGATCACTCCAGTCTAATCTCGAGAGAATCGTCAATATTTCTAGTGTAGACACTACAAACTTGGCTTTCTAAATCTATGTAAATCCGAGGGATTACGTGCAGACAACAGTACAAACATAATGACAGGTTGAAGGATCTGAAAAATCAAGCTAGCATGTTTAAGGGCATGAGGAGACAGGAGGCTCAGAAAGGAGGAAACCATCAATAAACTTGTCCTGAAGTCTTTACTGAGGTTATATTAGTGCAATCTATCAACAATGTAGTGGGAAATCCATAATGTACAGTGGAATTTCACCCCTGTGTGCCGTTCTTTTTATGAAGTGCAATCTCTCCTGCACAGCTCTGTTCTGTGGGTGCCATTTTTCAAGCACTCTGATGTGGAATGGTGTTGTCAAAAAATATAAAAACTCTGTATCGTCTGCAATTTTTATGCCATATATCCATCAAGAGAGCCTGCCACTCATTTTGAAGCCAAGACTATTGACTATTTGACTCTCAGCACCACCAAGTCAAACTGAGCAAATTAAATGCTGTTTAATGAATTATTCATTTTTCTTTCTTCTTATATTGGTCTAAGGGCTGTAATTGGACCAGGGTTTTGGATTTTAGACACTTTTTTGGGGGTAGGCCACAATTGCTTTGCAATTATTCTATTTGAACATGCAAACGTGAAACTGAATATGGATGCAGAGAAATGTGGCTACTATAAAAATAGCTGACCTTTAAAAAAGTGCATTAATTCGAGAAGATGTATTTGACCAAATTGATGCTGCTTTCTGGGTGAAATATGTCAGCGGTGCTGCACGAAATGCATCTGACAGAACCCATATAGTAGGTGTCTTTTATCTCAGTGCACATGATGAAGGTGCATCATCATAAGATTCTGATGGCGACACAAATATCACTTTATGATTCTCATAATAACCATGAATCAGTAGATAGCCTCAAACTACTAGTGAGGTATGACATGTCAGATGAAGATGAGAGTGACAGCATGTTCAGCACCTCTAAATGTTTCTGTATAGAAGCTCAGCAAATCCCCATCTCTTCCATCTCGCCTTCTTCAAAGTTCTTTCAAATGTGCTTCTCATCTTTGGAGAGACGTGCTCCTTTTGAACCTGCAGCAAGACAAAAAGAGCTTTCTGAAGGAATAATGGCTGTTTATATGGAGTGCGTTGTGAGGAGCTGTCAGGCAGTGCCTTTAAGTTGATTTGCTAGAGTGTCAGAGAAGCAGGGCTTTGGGAGGTGAATCATGGATTGTCAGAAATCAATTCTCAGGGCCATTCTCCTGAGAGACTCAGAGCCATCAGGCATGAGAAAATAAATAGACCCAATCTTAAGAACACATACTTTGCAACATAATGTGGTGCCCATATGCAATAGTATAATTTAGCTGCAAAGGGTAGCATTTGGTCAACAGGAAATTCAATCTGATTTTTATTTCCACAAATCCTTTTTTATTTTTCTCCCTCTTAGTTTCTTTTTTATATTTATTCTGTTCTTGCTGCAAGATAATAAGATGTATTGAACTCGGGAGTAACTCAGGAGCTGTTCGCTATAATGTCTTCAGGAGAACCCCAGGCACGTTAGGTATTTGTCATTCAATAGTGACGGGCCAATTTCCGTTTTCATCTCTTCTGCTTTGCATTTCCACTAAGGCTCATTAGGACTCCCGTATTACCATTCACTGGGGCAGGTAAAATTGTTTGTCTCTAAATGGCAGGTAACATTGTTCTGATGCCATTCATAGCTGTGGCTACTAAACACATATGCAATATGATCATGATGTGCAAGAGAGCACCTCAGGGACTGTTTCATTGTTCTCTGTTTTTCAGCGTACTGCTCGATGACACAGTCATACACCAGATTTAATCAGCGCTTGTTTCAATATGGATGTTTGTCATAAAGATGTACCTGTTTTCTTTGGCTTTTCAGGGGCCGCATCAATAGTTTGTATTACTTACCATGCATTCATGTTTGTTAAAACATTTGGCAAAAGCAGAGTGCTGGATTTGTTTAGCCCCCCTGGGATATTTTCTCCTGTAACTTTTATTGTCACTGAGGTAATATATGAAATAAATCCTTAATGACATTCCATCTGATCAGCTACCATCAAATTTACTCTCTCCAAGGAGGTATGAGCCAGCCCTGATGCAGCCTTATCACCTCAGCTCTGATTCTGATGTGTTTACCTCTCATCTCGTTGATTCAAAATTGAGTTATTGCCCACCTCTGCTTTGTCCAAACATTTTCAAGAAATGGAGCTCTTGAGCAAATGTAAACAGCAGAGCTGCTTCAATGCTCCTTCTGTTTGTTGTTGTTGAAGTGAAAAAGAAGGAGAGAGCTGGAAATGAACCCAGCTGTGCTGATCTCTAGGATGAGAAGTCCACAGTATGAGTTCACTGCCTGAGATTTAGCTCTCAGTGGATTCGAAGTTTTCAGACTCGGTCCACTCACAAAAAAAAAAAAGGAGTTAAAAACAGACATGATGACTAATCACTGCAAAGCCAAAACTAGTACTTAGCCAGCAACCAATAGCTCTCACCAATTGCCCCCTAATGCTCCAGTGGTGACACAGATTGCTGACACACACCAGCTGATAGTGAAGAGGCCATAGTCAGGTTTCCATCACAGCTCTTCAATCTCTTGATCCTTGATCTCTATATGAGGTAAAGAATGCTTCAGTACTAAAAGGAAAGGACCATGGACAGCTCCATACGAGGTACCATGGACAGTTACATTGAAACAGCTGTTTTACTGTGTGCTAGAGCAGGCATTCCCAAACGTTTTCATGCTAGGACCCACCTAGAGAGGTATAATTAATCTTGAGAACTGAATAAGGTAAATATAATCAAATGCACTTGTTCTCTTTTAGTTAACTTTTTTCCTTGTCACATCATTACGTAGTACGGGTATGTTTGTTTTTGTGTGAGGAGCGCAGCTGATCAAAATGTGTCATAAATACGAAAATACAAGTTGTGTCTACCAACTTAATTAAATTGGTACACTTCTGCACACACACACACATATCCATTGGTGCTCTGTGTCCTTGATGTGATTTACTCCTGCATTAATAAGTTGTAATTTATTAGCACCATGTTGGCCTATTTGAGACATAATATGCTCTGATGTTTAGCCAATTACAGTGCCACACTGAGAAACTGGTAACAAATTGGACAACACGGGCCTAATTAAGGCTTATTGGTTGTTGTGCTGAGGTGGCGTTTCGCAATTGTCTGATTTACAGCGGAGCTTTGGCTGGTGGTCATTGTCAGACTAATGCGTTATGGAATGGCACTTTAAAACCCTGTACTGTATCTTAAACACACACCAACATAAAACATAATTTAGGCTGACCAGCCCAAAGCTAATTGTAACAAGGCACTTATTGAAACTGTATAACCATTATTGGACGACTTCTTCATCCTTTCTGAATTTTGACTCCTTTTTCAGAGATTCAAGATGGTAATTTTTAGTTTTGGACTATAGTGATGTATCAATAATATATAGTTCAGATTAAATAGCCATGTACCCTTTACTTCCCCCTAGAAAAATTTTTAAAGCTTAAATGTTTTCTAATATTTTTGCTGTAAGAAGGAAGCTGAACATTTTGTGTGTTGATCGCGCTGATCTCTTCTCTCATAAGGGCTGAGCTAATTTCATTCTCTTAGCTGTTCAGCCGAGGTTTGCAAATAATGCTGTAATTTTCAGCTCGGAAGAACACCTGCACCTTTTGGGATTAGGGGAAAAGGTGGATGTCTGTTTAGAATGTACTGAGTCCCAGCACTGGGTACTTTAGTATAGGAGACAAGCGCTAAAAACAGCTTCATGAACAAAACAAAGAATGAAGATACTGAGATTGTTTAAATAGACCATTCGAATATTTGTCTGTACATTAAATGAAATAAATAAATACATTTTTTAATAAAAAGGACGCAAATAACATGTAGTTTTCAAGGTTAAAATGTAGGCTATGCCAAAAAAGAGCTCTGACTCCAGTGGGGTTGACTAGAGGAGATGAATTGTTTGAATACTCATTGTTTTCTTTGTCATTAACTAAGGTTGATTCAAAATGATCCTGAAAACGGCCACAATGGCTCAGCAGCAGCAGCAGCAGGTGATCGTATCCCAGCAGTGCCATATGTTTTTCCTGGCCAATGTTTTGCCTCCTCCAGTCTCACAGAAGGCACATACACAAACAAACCACATTATGGTCAAGGGCCCCGAGGTGCAGGATCGGAAGACCACAGCGCACACACACATCCATACCCACTAGCACATAATGAAAATGCCCCTTACAGACACAGCTGATCACTGTCACTAAGTCTTTACTTTAATGCAGCCTTGATAAATGTGGATTGTTTGTCAGTACATTAATATCAGCTGCTCATATATCCCGATATTTATATATTTTTCAGGGTTCCTGGAATCTCCATGACCTGTCAGCAATTTAAAGGACTTACTTGTCTGTAAGTACGAAGCTCTTTAGTGCATTAAAACCCACAACTGTCAGCCTGTTTAACTGACGGCATAAAATGTTGAACAATGGCTTCACTGTCTGTTAAGATCACTCCAGTCTAATCTCGAGAGAATCGTCAATATTTCTAGTGTAGACACTACAAACTTGGCTTTCTAAATCTATGTAAATCCGAGGGATTACGTGCAGACAACAGTACAAACATAATGACAGGTTGAAGGATCTGAAAAATCAAGCTAGCATGTTTAAGGGCATGAGGAGACAGGAGGCTCAGAAAGGAGGAAACCATCAATAAACTTGTCCTGAAGTCTTTACTGAGGTTATATTAGTGCAATCTATCAACAATGTAGTGGGAAATCCATAATGTACAGTGGAATTTCACCCCTGTGTGCCGTTCTTTTTATGAAGTGCAATCTCTCCTGCACAGCTCTGTTCTGTGGGTGCCATTTTTCAAGCACTCTGATGTGGAATGGTGTTGTCAAAAAATATAAAAACTCTGTATCGTCTGCAATTTTTATGCCATATATCCATCAAGAGAGCCTGCCACTCATTTTGAAGCCAAGACTATTGACTATTTGACTCTCAGCACCACCAAGTCAAACTGAGCAAATTAAATGCTGTTTAATGAATTATTCATTTTTCTTTCTTCTTATATTGGTCTAAGGGCTGTAATTGGACCAGGGTTTTGGATTTTAGACACTTTTTTGGGGGTAGGCCACAATTGCTTTGCAATTATTCTATTTGAACATGCAAACGTGAAACTGAATATGGATGCAGAGAAATGTGGCTACTATAAAAATAGCTGACCTTTAAAAAAGTGCATTAATTCGAGAAGATGTATTTGACCAAATTGATGCTGCTTTCTGGGTGAAATATGTCAGCGGTGCTGCACGAAATGCATCTGACAGAACCCATATAGTAGGTGTCTTTTATCTCAGTGCACATGATGAAGGTGCATCATCATAAGATTCTGATGGCGACACAAATATCACTTTATGATTCTCATAATAACCATGAATCAGTAGATAGCCTCAAACTACTAGTGAGGTATGACATGTCAGATGAAGATGAGAGTGACAGCATGTTCAGCACCTCTAAATGTTGCTGCATAGAAGCTCAGCAAATCCCCAACTCTCCCATCTCGCCTTCTTCAAAGTTCTTTCAAATGTGCTTCTCATCTTTGGAGAGACGTGCTCCTTTTGAACCTGCAGCAAGACAAAAAGAGCTTTCTGAAGGAATAATGGCTGTTTATATGGAGTGCGTTGTGAGGAGCTGTCAGGCAGTGCCTTTAAGTTGATTTGCTAGAGTGTCAGAGAAGCAGGGCTTTGGGAGGTGAATCATGGATTGTCAGAAATCAATTCTCAGGGCCATTCTCCTGAGAGACTCAGAGCCATCAGGCATGAGAAAATAAATAGACCCAATCTTAAGAACACATACTTTGCAACATAATGTGGTGCCCATATGCAATAGTATAATTTAGCTGCAAAGGGTAGCATTTGGTCAACAGGAAATTCAATCTGATTTTTATTTCCACAAATCCTTTTTTATTTTTCTCCCTCTTAGTTTCTTTTTTATATTTATTCTGTTCTTGCTGCAAGATAATAAGATGTATTGAACTCGGGAGTAACTCAGGAGCTGTTCGCTATAATGTCTTCAGGAGAACCCCAGGCACGTTAGGTATTTGTCATTCAATAGTGACGGGCCAATTTCCGTTTTCATCTCTTCTGCTTTGCATTTCCACTAAGGCTCATTAGGACTCCCGTATTACCATTCACTGGGGCAGGTAAAATTGTTTGTCTCTAAATGGCAGGTAACATTGTTCTGATGCCATTCATAGCTGTGGCTACTAAACACATATGCAATATGATCATGATGTGCAAGAGAGCACCTCAGGGACTGTTTCATTGTTCTCTGTTTTTCAGCGTACTGCTCGATGACACAGTCATACACCAGATTTAATCAGCGCTTGTTTCAATATGGATGTTTGTCATAAAGATGTACCTGTTTTCTTTGGCTTTTCAGGGGCCGCATCAATAGTTTGTATTACTTACCATGCATTCATGTTTGTTAAAACATTTGGCAAAAGCAGAGTGCTGGATTTGTTTAGCCCCCCTGGGATATTTTCTCCTGTAACTTTTATTGTCACTGAGGTAATATATGAAATAAATCCTTAATGACATTCCATCTGATCAGCTACCATCAAATTTACTCTCTCCAAGGAGGTATGAGCCAGCCCTGATGCAGCCTTATCACCTCAGCTCTGATTCTGATGTGTTTACCTCTCATCTCGTTGATTCAAAATTGAGTTATTGCCCACCTCTGCTTTGTCCAAACATTTTCAAGAAATGGAGCTCTTGAGCAAATGTAAACAGCAGAGCTGCTTCAATGCTCCTTCTGTTTGTTGTTGTTGAAGTGAAAAAGAAGGAGAGAGCTGGAAATGAACCCAGCTGTGCTGATCTCTAGGATGAGAAGTCCACAGTATGAGTTCACTGCCTGAGATTTAGCTCTCAGTGGATTCGAAGTTTTCAGACTCGGTCCACTCACAAAAAAAAAAAAGGAGTTAAAAACAGACATGATGACTAATCACTGCAAAGCCAAAACTAGTACTTAGCCAGCAACCAATAGCTCTCACCAATTGCCCCCTAATGCTCCAGTGGTGACACAGATTGCTGACACACACCAGCTGATAGTGAAGAGGCCATAGTCAGGTTTCCATCACAGCTCTTCAATCTCTTGATCCTTGATCTCTATATGAGGTAAAGAATGCTTCAGTACTAAAAGGAAAGGACCATGGACAGCTCCATACGAGGTACCATGGACAGTTACATTGAAACAGCTGTTTTACTGTGTGCTAGAGCAGGCATTCCCAAACGTTTTCATGCTAGGACCCACCTAGAGAGGTATAATTAATCTTGAGAACTGAATAAGGTAAATATAATCAAATGCACTTGTTCTCTTTTAGTTAACTTTTTTCCTTGTCACATCATTACGTAGTACGGGTATGTTTGTTTTTGTGTGAGGAGCGCAGCTGATCAAAATGTGTCATAAATACGAAAATACAAGTTGTGTCTACCAACTTAATTAAATTGGTACACTTCTGCACACACACACACACACGCATGTATGACATGCCATGGCATGAGCATAGATGATAGTTTTGACTATTATGGAAGAAACTGTATATATTAAACATTACATTACATTTAAACACTAAATTGTGTCTTAACAGTTGTTGTTATTGTTGTTGTTGTTATCCATTCATCCATTTGTCTATCCCTCCATCCATCAATCCAATTTCATGCATTTTAACTTCATCTAGGCACTTTAATACAGACAGTATGGAAAAGCAGTAATTCAGTCCAGCAGTTGAATCATATTAGTAGTAGTAGTAGTAGCAGCAGCATAAATCTGATTTTCTTAGGCATTAACTACACTGTAAAAAAAATTCTGTAGTTTTTACAAAATAATTTTGGCAGCTGTGGTTGCCAGAATAATTTTGTAAAAAATACAGAAAAACTGTAAGCACATTTACGGCCAAAAACTTTTTTAAAAAGTTTGTAAAAAAAATGTTACAGTATAAAACTGTAATTTACAAACAAGAAAATTTGAATGTAAACCAGTAAATTCAACAATGCACACTGCTATTAAAATCTGTTTTGTACATACTGACAACCACCATAATAATGCAGGTGGTAAAAGAGAAAGCCACATGAAGAATCAAAGCTCATCACAAGTAGCTTCGCCACAAGCAGAAATATATACTAATATATAGAAGGTGCACAGAGTCAGTCATGCAAACACAAAACACCATCATGGTAACACACATGATACTTAAATAATGCATTAAACTTTCATTAAACAACAGAAGATGTAACATAAAGCCCAAATATACATAACTAATAACAAAAACTATTAAAAAAACATGATTATTTAAACAAAATACTTTCAAATGTGGAGTGTCATGCAGGGAATTCTGGAAATATCAGTTTACAGTTTTCGACTGTAAATTATACATTGATTTGTTATTTTTACTTCTAAAAACTGTAAAATTAACAGCATTTTACTGTAAAATTACATGAAATGTCTGGTTAGATATTTTACAGTTTTTCCCTGTATATAGTACGGGAACTAACTGTTAACCTATTAACAGTTTTTTTCCGTAGCGTTTTTACAAAATTTTACAGTTAAAATTACACTTATTTTTTACAGTGTACATCCAGTATGTGTAGAAGCAGAAATTTAGTCGAGCAGGTGAATCTCAAACCTTCCTTTGCACCCCTTCCTCTGCACCAGCCACAGGGGGAAACATGCACTTGCTGCAATACAATGAAAGAGCCGTGCCATAAATAGGGTGCTTTCCAGTGGGAAGACAGTAAGGAAGAGATTAGTTGACTCCCCACCAGGATGCTCTGACTGTGCTGAAGACTCACACTTTCTTCATGCCCTTCCTCCTCTTCCTGGCCCGCCCAGTGGTGTGCCACAGACAGGGAGTCTCTATCTGCACCACTGACTTGAAGCCTTTTAGCACAAAAGCTGTGTATAACCTACCTGTGTGTCCCAGAGCACATCAGGTAGCCGCAAATACCAAGTTACCAAATCCCCCAAAAAATTACTTTTGAATGCCATGTGCAAGCGATCAAGTAAACATGAGGGAGTATGTGTGTGTGTGTGTGTGTGTGTGTGTGTATGTAGCAAATGGCAGCAGGTGTGTTTATATCTGCTTCTCCACACTTCACATAAAATACCCTGTGATGTGGTTTGCAATACCAAAAGTCTCTGTCCTTTATATAAATATAGGTTATGCATGTTCAACACTCAGCAGGTGAATTTCGTAAATTTGAGTCTCTGCATTTGCACAATCAGGGATGTGTAAAATCAGATTCCTCCCTTTTAACATCTTAAATGTTTTGTTAGTGTTGAAGGTCTATTGACTTCATCCCGAAAAAAAATACTGAGCACTCGCATTGATTTAACTCCTCCTAAAAAGCAAGCTCTGGAAATGAATCCTTAGTGGCCATAAGTGGGGTATAAAATTTTACACCCTCTGTCTTACATCACTGGCTGATCCATAATGATGGTTTCTGTCGGCCACTATGCGACGAGGGACATAGGGGAGTGAAAGATTATTAGATGTTCTTGTAAAGACTTCATGTTTGCTGGGAACTTAAACTAGACATATAGTTTGAGGCAATAGATTGTGATCGGTGGCCCCGTGATTGCTAGAGTAGATATTGATTAAATTGATTTAGACACGCATCGATTTCAAACCCTGCTCGGGAGATAGAATGAATATCGAGGAGGCTGACCGAGTTAGGAAAGGAACTAATAATGCGTTTGCCAACATCACTTCCCTCTCTAAACATATACATTCATTTTGACAGCAGTTAATACTATATTTACAGACATGTGTTAGTGAGATGTGGTAAACTGGCTTGCTTTCAGTCCAGAATTCCATCTACATTACAATGCATTTGTGGATGTAGACTCGTCCAAATTGTCCACACACTTAGAAGGGACTTTCAGTGAATCATGAACTCCTATAAGAATATACTTCATAAAGTTTAAGTAGCCTGGGGGCCATATTACACACAAGTTGAGCAGCTTCTCATGTTCCATACAGCTACATAAATCCAAATATATGTGGATATAAGTATTTAATTTTATTGTCCCATCATCCTTTGTGTTTGCTAGCTGTGGTTTAGCCTCCTCCCCAGGCTTTAGCTTCCTATAAGTAGCTGGAGCAGGTCGGATTAATGATGAATCACCTACTTACTAGTAATCAATCAGGTGGGATTTCTTCTGCCTCAGTGGGATTTCTCGACTCTTAAAGCATCCAGGCCAGCTTCAGCCTACAGGACCACAGCTGTCTCTGCTGCCCTGCTGATAGCCTTTCTTAAAGGGAAATATACCCAATGTATGGAGCTATAGAATAGGTTTTCTTTGGTTTTGTGCACTTTGGTGTGCTAAAATTGCATGTTTATTCATGTTTTTAATGGTTGGGCAATATTCAGAATTTAAGAAATGACACATTTTCAGTTTCTGAATATAAATTTGAATTGAACTGGCCACAGGAGGATATGATGCCTCCAAGTGCACCTGGGAAACTTGTACATCAAAACCAGGCATTCATTATTATGACGTCATCATTACGATACACACGGAAACATAACACAGAAGGAGCTTAAACAAAACAAAGAATTAGATTTTGATCCAAATAACAATCCAAATGTCCCGATGTATTCTGTGAGTATTCTTTCACCCTCATCAAAAGATTTATTTTATTTATTTATTTATTTTTTATAAAATATGAGGAAATACTGGAAATGAGAAAATGCATCTACCTAATAATTTAGGCATTTTAAATATCTAAAAAAAAGTCTAAAACTCCCATATAAGACTTTGTCAAGCCAACATTCAAAATCTGTCTTGACAAAAACTTACTAATATTCTAACGACTGGTAGTTGGCATGTAAGTTACTAGTTATAGTTAGTAGAATGTCTAAAGTGGTCTATCAAAATAAAGTGTTACAATACTGTATATAAAGTGATTGCTCTTTCAGGCACACAACAGAATACAATGCCAGAAACAATGATGATTTTAAAAGCTCTGCTTGAGGTTTTTCCCTCTTTGTTGTCACTCGGCACACTCAGGCTTAATGGAAACAGGTCCATGTTGAACCACAGACCTTTTGCCTCATGCTAGTTCAGGATCACACATTATATGTACCCCTCACAGCGGAATCCTGCTGAATATAGTGTGTGAAACGGTCAGAGCAAAACCCTCCTTTTTTGTGCTGAATATTGTTATTCTGTTCAAAGTTAGATCACACTGAGCTGCAGCATGGGGAAGCTTACTTGTTTAACCCGAGAATAACTGTTTCACTATGAGAGCACACCCCCCTCTCACATGCTATCGCTAGCCTTAGAGTATCAGTCACGCCTGGAGGACTCCTGCCAAGCACTCTGCAGAGTGTGCAAACCACACACATCCATGCCGACAGAAGCACTGAAACAAAGCAACTCATGCTGGGTACTGTTATATACTTCTCAACAAATATAAACCCATACTGAGTCATAGGGACTCAACTCCTACTGTAAACCGATATATTAGACAATCAATAATATATGAGCCAACATTTTTTTTCCAAACCTGTTTACTGTTAGTTATTGTATGTAGTTCGCTGAATTCAACATTTTCAAAGACAGTTTTTTTGTTATTTGTCAAATATGCAAATTAACAGTGGACCATCAGACACAGCTCTACACCAGAATCAACTCACAATAAAACAACACTACAACATAAAGTAATTGGTAAAACGTACCTCTTACTAACTACATTTTTGCTAAATACTAAAACGTACTTAAAATTCACTCCAGTTTCTAATGGAATTGAACACAGGTGGCAGGACAACAACTTTTAATATTCCTATTCACAAATTATAATTACATTATATGGGACAAATTATTGATTAATAAAGACTTGTTGTTTTTGTGCGATTCCTTGCACAGTTCTATTTTATGACCTCAAAACACATTTGCCATGGTGCATGATTTGTAAAGTAATACATTTTGACAGTTGCATCACATAATCAACACCATAAGTATTGCTTTTCTGATATAGTAAACTTGCTCGGTAGCTCACATGGTAGGAACTGATAGGACTGCACTTTTGATGTGAAAAGCTTGTATACAAGTCCCATGTTTTCACAAGTTAGGATAAAAGAGCTTCAACAAATGCATTTTTATCAATTTCCTTTTGTTAACACAATCAGCTAGATTTAGGGTAGGGTTTAGAGTCATTGGTATAATATTTTCAAATGCGACGTAGTATAACATTGTCAGATCTGTTTCAGCTAAAACATGCTTTTAGCTTTACTCACTGGATATTTCACTTCAAAAAAGTGTCATTAAATGGGCAACAAGCAATGCAATATTTAGCAAAACTGTCACCACACAGGTTTCAAAACAAACCACTTCTACTTTGTCCCAATACTTCTGCTGTGGTCCACTTGTAAGTTCCATTTAATGTTGTGGGTTAAACCAGTGGTTGTTAAATGGGCAACAAGCAATGCATTATTTTGCAAAACTGTCACCACACAGGTTTCAAAACAAACCACTTCTACTTTGTCCCAATACTTCTGCCGTGGTCCACTTGTAAGTTCCATTTAATGTTGTGGGTTAAACCAGTGGTTGTGCGCACTAACTCTGTTGTGTTAAGGATGAATTAATTTGTGTTGTGGGCTAAATCCCATATGTTGTTAGTTAATCCCTTTGTATTTGTTATCTTAATAGCGCTGTGTTGCACCCCCACAAGTCTTACTGAAAAAAAGATCAGAAAATTGGCATCATATTCCAGCTAACAAAAGTCTGAGCATGCTCCATCACACCTACTCTATCTCTCTCTCTCTCTCTCTCTCTCTCTCTCTCTCTCTCTCTCTCTT
>NW_015647043.1:303209-316970 GCF_001515625.1 Sinocyclocheilus rhinocerous
ATACATTTACACATATCTGAACCGGAAAGCTTTGGTCTGTGATCTGTTTCATGCTGTGAGTTTTGGCCTGAACTGATCCTTTAAGCAAACCAGTCTCCGTTGGTGGGCTGAGCCTCAGGAGGGTGCTGCAGTCGCAAGGAGAGATTAACATGGTGGTCGAGGGCGATGACCTTCCTGTCTGAGTGAGATCTTCCCTGCCACTGATGCCAATTGCACCTTCATGCCATCAGCTCCACACAGACACCCTCTGAACTGCACCTCTGTCCTGTAATCCCGTAGGCCTCTACCACCATCTCAGACACCTGGAGAGGAGAAGGACTTCCGAGCAATTACCACAGAGTCACTCCTTGTCTCAAAGGGTAATCTTCTATTTACATATCACTCTGAAGTCCTGCACCACTTCAAACCCCATTTGTGCTCACGCTGCTTCATGTCTTGAGTTAAATGTTCTCTTCTCTTTGAAATCCTGTGGTGGAGGCTATTAACCAAGAACACTGGCACTATTAATTCGTTGGTAACTGTCACGTCCATGCTCAGAAAACTCAAAGTGGCTTTATTTTCCATTTCCGGAAACACTTAACTACTACAGGTTAAGTCGTGAAAATTTTTTATTTTTATCTGAATGTGACAGCATAAAAACACACTATTACATTTTGACAGTGACAACTCTGTGAGCTCCGGTTGCCACACACAAGCTTGTGTGTACTCTGTAGACGCAGAGTAGTAAATGTAATCCTTTCTCTTTGTTAATGTAATAGATCCACCGACAGAAGCGTTATGTTTCCTCCCTTTCTGGTGTCTTACTGGAACAGAGAGGGGGAGGAGGGGAAGTGGGATCAGATGAAAACCTTTAACACAGTGAGTGGAAAGTGAATTGCTTTTCTTGCTTTTTTTTCTTTTTTTGCATCAACGTGGACTGCAGTTGTGGCAATCAAAGAGAATTGGAAATCAGATCAAATTCAAACCATTCAGTTTTATCACAATATTGTTCTTTAGATAACTCTTTAAAGGAATAGTTCACTCCCAAATTACAATTTACTCACCCGAAATGTAGATGAGTTTGTTTCTTTATCTTTGGAGAAAATTAGCATTACATCGCTTGCTCAATAATGGATCCTCTGCAGTGAATGAGAGTCAGAATGAGAGTCCAAACAGCTGATAAAAGCATCACAAAAATCCACAAGTAATTGACATGACTCCAGTTGATCAATTACTATAATGTTGTGAAGTAAAAAGTTTTGTTTGTAATAAACAAATCCATCAAAATGTTTTTTAAACTTCAAATAGCTGCTTCCGGCTAAATATGTGTCCTCTATCCATAATATTGCTTTCTCGTTTTACGTCAATTGATGGACTGGAGTTGTCTGGAATACTTTTGGATTATTGTGATTTGCTGAAGTTATGTATTGCTAAATTTCTCAAGAAACAAACTCATCTACATCTTGGATGGGCTGCCATCTACTGACATGGATCAGCATGATCGTCTCTGAGTTTTATGTAAATTACTAGTCAGTTTTAGAGAACATTCTATGCTATAATTAACTCCCTTACCTGTCTAAAAAAAAAAAAAAAAAAACTTGGGCCTCACTACTACTGATATTTTAATATTTATGTATAGGGACACAAACACAATTTATTTCTTACTGTGTACAACTTTTTAAATTAGCACCAAACTTCTTAAAGCAACTTTTAATCTGATTGGTCTGGGCACTTTCCAGCTAAAGAGCTTTTTAATAAGACTGTCCATATAGAATTGAAAAAAAAATAATAATAATAACAGCATTAAAAATAAATTACAAGTAAATAAAGCCTCTTTTAGGGAACAGGGCAATTTGGACCACAGAATGCCTCGCTCACGCTCCACCGCAACATGATGTCTGTCCTGCCTCTTCACAGGGATTTCAGTTTAATTGCTTAATTATAAATAAATGCTTAATTATAAATAAACTCCCCTCTGGTGCATCACAGAGTTATCTCAGTGTGCAAATCAACCCTGCCATTCATGATATTTCGAAATGTGACTCAAAATCTCTTCAAAAACACATTAGCGTGGGCACTGGCTCACTCTCTCTCTCTCTCTGTCTGCCCGTCTGTCTCACTGGCTTCCTCCTGGAATGCCCTTTAATTACAGGTTTACATCAGTCCACAAGGTCTATGGGAGCTGAACAGCTGCTCTGCTCAATGGTCCATTTCAAAGCGACGTAGCCTCCTGAAGTACCTGCGTGTGTCAGGCAGATGTTCATTAGCTAGCCAGCCTTTCATCTCGGTGCTGATAACAATGGGCTGGCACAGTTTCTTGTCCTTTCATGGTGGTGTCTCCTCCATCCTCTACAGTCTCTCCTCCCCTCCTTCCCTTCTCCATCTCTCTGTGCCAGAACAGCCCGAACAGTCAAAGTGTGAAAAACTTTCTGAAGTCAGACGAAGGGGCCATTTGACTGTAATAGAGGACTGGATTGTTCTCACAGAGCGATGAAAGAAAGAGTATAAGGTCATACAATACACTAGAAGATCCAGCATGGCTTAATGTGTTTTGTGTGTACTTTAAGGTGCATTTGTGTGTTATATTGCATGAACGAAAGGAGAAAAAATGATGTTGCTGATTTTTTATTTTTTTAGTGCCCATTTAAAGGCAGCATATACTTGGTGGAAACACATCACTGTGTTGAGCCATTCACACAGAATAAGTCCACAATAGGTTTGCTCACCAGGATCCACTCCTAGCTTGAAACCAATTTTCAAAGAAAGCCCAATGGACTTTAAACAAATGGGGCGTACTCTCAAATATCCATGCGGGTCAAAACATTCACATCTTCACTGGAGTGGCCCTTTTGGAAAAGACACGAGAGAGTCAGGATAACTTTTTTTCATATATCTTCTGGCTTAAAATAAAAGGGGCCACTGTGAAAAGCTCTAAAAACATATCGATGTGCTCTTTAACATTGCAGGAAGTATTGATTTTATATAAAGTGCTCATAATATAATTAAGTGCTGTAAGAGGGCATTTCATAGAGAAAGAAAAACAGTAGGTTATGCTTATATTTTTATTTATTTATTTATAAAGAAGTACATCTTAAAAATGTAACTAAATAAAGCAATAAATATTTGACTGATTCAGTGTCATGAAAAAAAGTGTCTATTTTCCTCACACAGGAATACAAAATTAATATTGTATGCGTAGGATGACTTACAAACTGCTGCTTTAGATAAATGAGCAGTAATGTAGCTCTTTCACACTGATATCTTTGAAAGCTGTAGGAGGATCTGTAGCAAGAAACATTTTCTCAAATTGTGGTCATTTATATTGGCGTATATTTTATCTTCTTCTGTTCTAATGTTGACATAATTTGAATTGCATTGTGTAAATAATGTCACAGCTAAAACGATAATTCAATGCAGAGGAGATGTGGAATAAATACAATTAATTAGAAGATTGCTATGGAAACAAGCAATGACCATTTGATGTAAATTACAATGTAGTTTGTAAGTTGATGCCTTGAGGCACACTGCATAACCAGAATAGAAAAGTTTAAGGTGCACTAAGGTATGTATTTGTAATATGGCAAAATTCAGATTGCAGTTTTAAGTATGTTGGAAAAACCCTGCAGAGCACAGCTTTTAAAATATACAATGTCCAATTCTTAGTTTCTCATTGACTGTGTTGAACTTAACTAAATTCAGTTGCAACAGAAGAGAGAGGATGGTTTGATATATTTTTCATTGTATTTTCTTTAACTACAGCTCTAAAAAAAAAAAAAATGCCTCCACTTATATATGCAAATGCGTCCGGGAGCTCAACCAATGAATAGTATAGTAAATCAACCTTATAATAAACAACTTAATTGATGAACACTACATTTTCACATATTACACTGAAGAGAATGGCATAGTTTAGCTCTAACATTAATGATATGAGTAATACAATAATTTTTAGTTTTGGGAGAAAAAAAATTACCCATCCCCCACCCATCTAAACTGCTAACCTGAAGTTAATCGTTAACTTGAATGCACATCAAGTCACTGTATCTTGTCCACGCCATTGTAAGTAAGGGAAGCACATGTTTTTCTTTGGGTGTTACTGCAAACGGGGTGTTTTGTGGATGGCCCATCGCTGGCAGGGACACGCAGGGTGTCAGCGTAGGGTGATATGTGGTTCTGATGTGCCACTAGCACAGCCAAGAATGTAACAGTAAGAAACTCAAAGCTCCATCACAACACTTTCTCTCAGTCTAGAGCTGGAGACCCATGGCTACAAATGACTTGTTTATTTCAATCTGCCCAGCATGACCACGAGTCTTTTTAAGCAGAATATGATTAAACTGCAGTATGCAAGAGAAAGTTTATCAAGTGAGCTTTCAAACATGTGTCACAGTCCGTGTACTGAACAATGATTTCTCCACATTTAGAGCATCTATGCGAGACACTTGAGATGCACTGAACAATAAATATAGTCCAACAGTTGGCAGCAGTCAATGTTTTGATCCTGAATGTTTTGTAGAATTTAGTTGTTTGGCCAAAAGTCAAACCTATGATTCTGCTTCAAATGAAGATGCATTAAAGAGAGGCATCCCATTTATATATGAATTTGGATTTCTTCCAAACTGCAGGCCCTTCCCGTAGCTTGATGCACCATTTTCCTTTAAGAGAAATGTATTTTCACAGTTCACCAGGGAGAGTATTGAGCTGTTTACCCAGAGCAATATGATGCCATCATTAGTCGTCATGATCCATTTTGGCAAGTATTCTAATTGATTTTTCAATGCATCACTGAAATCATTGGGGGCCTCAGAACCCAGCAACTTTTCTCCTTGCAAAGACGATTTAACACCTCACAAGCATTCGTATAACCTTAATATACATAGCAGATGCTTAACAAATTGGAGGGAATGGGTTTTCCTTTGACAAATAAAGACTAGACATATTTGTTTTGTGCTCTTCTTGTCATCTTGTGGTTGTGTTTGTGATACGAATTGGCACAGTGATCTGATGAATATTTGTATGTATTTTACGCAAAATGTAGTTCTTCCACAAATACATTTGATTATGTTTGCATAGACACTAAAATGCACAATACTGACATATTGGCAGCATCTAAAATGTAAATCATTTACGTATGAACAATAGATGTACAAATGCTTAAGAATCTTTATTTGATCTATGAATATCCACATTAATTTAATGAGGTTTAACCATGTACTTAATTTGATATTATAACATTTAATTATTTTCTGTGTGACTTTCAGTGCCAGCTTGTTTCAGAGGACTAAACAATTTTAAATAAGACTAGGGTTAATTCAGGATAATTGAGCCATTTTTTCCCCAGTCATCTAAATGGCAAAATGTGTCCCAATTTGGCTGAATTCACCCTACATTTTAAAATAATAAAATTAATCATATTTATTTATTTATTTTTGAAAAGTGGTTATGTCTAGGATAGGGGACAGGATTAAGAGAGAGATCTAAAATATATCTCTAAAATGGTCAAAATATAAAAATATATTTATGATATATGATATAAAGGATTCATAAATATTTGAATTTTCTATAGCTGTAAATAAGTAATACTGCTTACGTTTAAGATGTTGCTAGAAAGTCCATATTTTATGTTTCAGCATCTACCCAAACATACTGAAAAGGACATCATTTTTGAACCACTAAATGTTAAATATAAATAATTGTGTTTAAACAATGAGACCAGTAGACCATGCGTGTAGGGGCAATAAGATTGCTCCAGAATTTGAGCACTAGCACATGTATCCTCTAGGCATATGAAGTCAAACAAATCGTCCCCCCACTCCCCTCCCCTCATCCAGCCTCAAGGCATTACCAAGGACAAGAGAAATGTGTGAGGTCACATGCTATCTGCAACCCCCAGGAGCCTTATATCTGTGGAGACTGCAGTCCAGAGGCCACCCATCCACGCTGAACCATTACTACAACAATGGGTAATTATTTTGGTTGAAAGTATTTTTTTCAATTGTTGTCATTGTAAACAAACACTTTCAACATATACATATGCAGCTGTTCTTTATGATGCCTCAAATAATAAAACAATGGGTAATTTTCCCAACATAATTCAAGTTTCAATATTAATAATTAGAATGAGGTCTAATTTGTTCAGTTACTTCGTCAGGACAGATGTTTCCTTCTGCATTTGTCACATGAGCTGTTGCCATCGGCCTCAATCTGCTCTAATTAATTCTGTCCATAACAGAAATTTGCTAAACTTAATATCTGCCAGCCATCTGGTCATGTGACTTGTCATAATTATTAGAACATTTACTCAGCAGACAAGAACATCAATATAGATTTTTAGTGCATTTTTAATTACACATTTCTGGACTTTACGATAAAATATGGTGAGAATGATGTCCTCATCATTGCATTTCCATAAAAAAACATGAAGCTATTGGCCTATGCTTTTTGTAGCACATTTTTGACAAGTACCTGAAATAACTGTATCACTGAAGGCCAGTCCATGGGAACAGCTTCGAGGAAATTGCATGTGATAGATGCCTTCATTGGGACTTGGAATGACAGCTATGTATCTGCTTGTAGGTGCATACAAAACAAAAAGCTTTGGGTTTTCCCTTGCTGCTACCTCATATGAAATTGAAAATTTCTCTTCAAACAGTGTCACACCCTGCATACTCACAATGGATCACGTTACAAGAGCTGATCTTAAGTTTACATGTGGGTGGAAAATGAAAATGTGAGGTTGCAAGCCATTCTTAACGAGATCCATACCTTTTTGTGACAGATTCAATATATTTGTTATACTACTATAAAATAAAGTGATATGCTATTTACATCAGAGAGGTTGTATGTCCCGAACGTTGGGGGCTTTATTTTCTGTATTACCAATCACCATAGACTGCAGACAATGCTTGTATGTATCTCTCTTTCTGTTTTCCTTTTATCCCTTTCAGTCAATGTCGCTATGAAATCCAACTCCAGACATAAGCATCTGCCACAGTGTCACTCCTGAACTGAAACTATGCACCAATTAACATACTATGAAAGCACTTACATCTGGTTGTCTAGCAGATATCAGAAAGCCAAATGTCAGTATGTTGTCGGAAGACATTTTCAAATGTATATTTTATCTTAAAAGTCTCTTCCCCAATTATTAAAATATTATGGCACGACATATGATCCCACCAATATATATATTAGTTTTCAAAGAAAGAAAGAAAGAAAGAAAGATTTGAGGCTAGTCTTTGCCAAATTAAGTCAAATCAAATGACATTGCAGAGCTTCAGTCAATTATAAATACATCAATAATCCTGAGTCAGGCTCCTGCGACAAGTTTTGGGATAGACAGGCCAAATCTTGTTTGACTAACAGGCATAGACTCCCAAGACTCTCACCTATATTTCACTAAGTCTAGCACTTTCTGAGCATTGCGAGGAAGGAATGAAGATGAGCAGAGAACAGCAACAAGCACTATAAGTGAGAATTTTGTATAGCTAAGTTAGACCATGTGCATGTTTCATTATTAAACCCATTGTGGCTTGTGATAGATTATTATATTCAAGAAAAAAAACACATAACATAAGCCTATATTTTTGGGGGGTTTAATTCAATTACACTTTCAAAAGTGTTTGTGGGCTTAATTTATAAAACCAATCCTTACACACAGCTAATTACTTGAGTGCTATAATTACATGACAAATAAATTTAGGAACACTTTCACCCACAATGAATTCAACTGGCTTAATTGGTCCCACCGCAAGCTCTTTGTAACATCCATGAAACTGCCAAATGGCTGGTCCTTCCAAAGAACGCCTTTTTTCCCTTTTCATTGCATAATTGCATTACTCCATGTGATACCATTGGAATCAAGAGATATCAGATGAGATCTTTCTCCATTGGTGTGGAGAAAAGCTTCCCGTGTCTCTGTAAGCCAAACAAAAAATTAACAGGCGTGTTTCTTTAAAGTCATCCCCATCATTAAAATTAATTTAAACCCTTGGTTGAGTGGGAACAGCCCAGAGCAACTTACCAGCTGCCTTTAAACGTCCCTGACCATATTTGTGTACCCTAGTGGCTAGTTTGGATATTGATGTGAAACTGCCTGCCAGCTTGCCTCATCTCTGGCCACCTGCCAGCAACAGAAAAGAAATAATTATACTAAAGGCCTAAACCTTCAATGTCTAAGATGCTGCCATTTAAACAGAGGCGTGAACCTATTTTCAGGTTTGTTTGCTGAACTTGTATGCATGTACAGATAACAAAAAACACTATGACCTATCATAATCCTCTGATTCAGCACAAGTATGTTCTATATAACTGCATATTGTATTATATTTATGACTTGCACACCAAAATCTGAAATCATACACCTTGGAGTCCAAAATTTAGAATCAAATTATCCTCCGAGGGTGGTTTGATTGGCTGGAAGCATCTGGTTTTCCAAAACAATTGCACACAAGACATACAACACACAACTATTGTGTGTCTTTTGTTTTGTCTACAACAGATTTAAATGTGATAAGTTGGAACAAAGCAAGCACTAGTCTATTTATTCATCTTATCATTTTCTTCTCTTTTTCTTTCTTTCAGCAGGATTCCTGCTATTTTTTGGGAGCTGCTCTAAATTTTGAAACATCACCCACAGAGAATTTGGGGGGGGGCTGTAGCGTATCACACTCACAACTGAAGCCTTGCACCATTTATCAAGTCATCTGAGCCACTTCGCCAGAGTTTGCCTCTTCTCCCAGTCTCTCCCAACCTGCCATACACATACTCAGCCTCCCACAGTGTAATCAAATTCAGAACCCAAAAGGCACAGACCAAGTCAGTACTGGATAATTGCTCAACAACTCCAAACGGCTGTCGTTTGAGACTGACTTGTTCTTTGAAAATATTGCCAGAGATAATAATGCTGGTGCTGTCCGTCGATCGAGACGGGCAACGGAGCACGTGTGAGATCAGGAGGTTGTTTCCGTGGACTTATATCTTTGACCTTCTATCATTTCCCAGCACATTTGACCACAACTTGTCCTGCAAAGTGCCCATGTTTGCCATTACCGGGATGCTATTTTAAATGTTATAAAAACCAGTTTGGGGACGAAAGCTGGTGTAGGGTTACAACTAGGAGCTCCACGATCAATCTCGGGCCATTTTCCCCTCTCGCTCCATCTCTCCCTCAGGTTGTTGAAACACACATAAAAACCGCATATTAGGTAACATAGACCCATTTAGAAAGCAATTTAAAGCACTCCGCAACCGTCGCTGCTGGTGAAGAAGTCTAGCCTCTTAATTATCCTGTATCAGCGTTACAGAAAATGCTTCCAAATATTACTCTTTGTTTTCCTGCTGTCAGCCTCCGGCTTATGTAGCAGGCTTTTAAGTATCTCCTTGTGTTAGACTAAGTTTCAAGCATGGAGAGAAAAGGCAGAAGGTCTCGTTGTTTGCCCTATGGTACGAACTGCCTTTCACAGGCGTTCAGTTTAGCGTGAAGATAGGCCAATGTTGAATAAATCTTTGTGAAGAATTTTAGATAAATGTAAAGCACGAACAGCTCTTCTGTGGATATTAATGCGATTGCACTTACAAGCACAGCCCGGTACGCTAATGCACTTATCTATTCCATGCATTCCATGTCGATGGTCTTTATTCCCATTGGCTGATCATTTTCACGTGTCATTCCCCACTCAAAACACTTCCCCAAACATCAAGGAGAAATGCTGAAAACCAGGCAATCTAGCAGCCACCTACCAAGGAGGAACACTTTCAATCTGCTTAACTCCTACCACTGAATTTAATTTTAATTAAACAGTTAATGAGCCATGGGATTAATGCCAATGGCTTTTTAAAGCAAACATCTATAAATCATTAAGGCCCCATTTGGAAGGGGAAAGGGAACTGTGCCTGTGGCAGACTGGGATCCTCTCCCCTCTCTAGGGCCTGGTGAACCCGAGCCCACGCATCCAGAGTGCCAACACTGTACAGGCAGAAGTATTGAGTAGCCCATGTTTAGCACGCCGCACAGGCATCTCTCTCTCCCTCCATTTCACTCACGCAGCAAGAGCTAAAAAGAGCTGCAGATGGGACTCAACCACAACAAACCTTTCTCCGTGACATTGCCTCCGCACACTGAAGGTCAGCAGCGGGGGAATGGCATGACGATGGGGCACCTACTGGGGCAGCGCTGGCAGGGTTACTATGACCAAATGAGCTTCCCATCCACACTGCTGGAGCCCTCTATTACAGACCAGGACGCCATGGAACGGAAAGAAGGGAAAGTGTATGAACAGACCTTTCTCTGAAAATATAGCAGTACATTAGAGTTGCATCAGGTTGCTTCTTTGCCAAGACCATTAAACAAAATGTTGCTGTAAATACTCCAAAATATTTGTTTGCCTTGTTTTTCTATAATATACTGTATCATATAAATGAAATGATCTTTTTATGAGAAATATTGATGCTTTTACTAAAACTGATGTAATAAAGCAGTTTGAATCATAAACAGATAAACATCAATATTTTTGTACATTTTAATGAAAATCTGGTTAATGACATTTTTTTTATTTCCCCAAAAATCAAGAAATATCAACTTCCCCAAAACGCCCACACATCATATTGCCTCTAGAGGAATGCAATCAACATCTTAACGCTATGTCCAATGGGGCTCTCATTTGTAACAATTAGTGCTCAGTCACATGCATGCTTCATGGCTTAAATCCAATTTAAAGCATCAATGTCTTAATAAGTCAGCTTCTAATCATAACTACTGGCACAGCATCCAATCCCGTAATGACCCATAAATTCTGCTCCATGACTCCATTGATCATCACCCTCAGACGAGATGAGCCAGTTAATGTTATCAAGATGCACTTTCATCTGAAGTATTCATTCAAGATTACACTGCACATGTATCAGCATCACTGGTTAATAGCTTGTGGCTTTAACTAGCAGACACACACACAGAGACACTCAAAGAAATCGATTTTAGACCTACTGTCCTTCTTACTCATGTTTTGAGCTATTATTTAAACAAGACTATTCTTATTTATGTAGTCCATCATCTATTGTATAATATATGGGCCAGACAAGAGAAAACCTGTTGCATAAAGCAAACTCAGTCTAATTCACATTGCATTATGAGGTAAGATACAGAAAACATGTCCAGCAGTGATTGCTTCAAGGAAAACATCTGCCAAATCAAGTCTAATCAAGAAATTCTGAGATTTCAATAGAAAAAAACAACAACAACAAAAAGCACTTGTATTACAAATTAATGAATAGTGTCCATCAGCTAAACCTTCAAAATTGTAGTTAAATATAGACAAGCATGGGACAAGAGGCAAAGAAAATGACAAAAGATCAGGAGGATAATCAAGTGTTTATAGAGTCTCGGGAGAAATGAAGAGAAGAGGGCTTTAACTATAAACTTCACTGCAGCTCCTCTAGCTAGCTCATTGACATAGCCTGTATATGAAAGGAAATTTAGCCTCAAGGTAAGCATTTGTACTTTGGGATCTTAAATTACACCACTAAGTTTTTATGCTACTGACTTAAAAAGGCCAGTCTTTTTAAGTTTTAAACAACTAACTTGCAAAACTAATCTAAAACAGATTTATGCAACCAGCCCCTGATTTCATTTTGGAATTGTGCATTTATATTTTTTTTTCGGCGAGCTCCTTTGATTTATTATAACTCAAAGTCTGAGTGTTCATTGGATTTCATGCTGCTAAATTTAGATACCAAGTACCTTACAGCTCACACAAATGCACCACATGTGCACAAAGAAACAAACATAATACCCCCACCAGCCAGACTGTGTGATGGAGGTTCCTTATGGCTTCCAAGTGGTTTCGTCAGTTATTGTAAATTTTGCATTTTACTCAAAAAAGAAATGGGAGTTTAGAGTACAAAAAAGAAAATCAATTTCAAACTTTTCAATTTGACAGATTTAATGACTGTAGACCCCCCACCACCCACCTGTGGGTAATATATTTTTTGGTTTTTACACAGAGAGCTATTGTATTATAAAAAGAATTGAATTCCCAGTCTCCAGTGGCCTGTGCTAAATTTACCTTAAACTAAATCACCAAAGCCTACTGGTGCTTGACAGTGAAGGCAGGTGCACAGCCTCCTCTCTGCCGTTGCCAGAGAAGGCAAGCCACCCCTCTCCTTTAAAAAAAAAACATATCTTTCTTATATTATAAATTTAACCTTTTTTTCTTTTCAAGTCAAACACATGTCACTAGGAACCATTTTGCATATACACATACATAGTTGTTACATTCACTTGAATTCATTCCGCAGAATACAGAACTCTCCTCACTTTTCCCCCCACCAATTCCTTTTGATCTCTTCTCTTTTGTGTTGACAGTCCATGGCAACTTTTGCCAGTTCAAGTGATTTTCAGAGGACAGGCTGATTCTTTCAGCTTGCCATCATGAAAACGGAGTTGACTTTGACTGAAAACAGCATCAATGGCCCCTGCTTTTTTCCTGACAAAAGTGGTGTCTAGTGAAGTGTTAACAGTCCTGACACTGCTAGTTTTATGTGTGTCTTGGCATGTCTTCCTGTGAGTCAAACCCCTGACGCATATTTTGTGATAAATAAATAAAGCCAGTGGAGAGGAACAAATACGTACTCCAAATAGAAGCTGACAGCTCACAAGCTAGTAGATGGAGCCCTCTCTCTTTTCTGCTGACTACTACAGGCAGATGAGAGCGGCACACCGAGTCTTGAATGAGTTTTCCAAGGCCCTCTGTCCCACTCATAGGACCGAGACAGGCCCCAGGAGACTGCCATGCTACTATTAAGTGGCCTTCGACAAGACAACAAGCCATTCATGTAGAGATGAGCACTCCTTCTGGGGAAGGTGAAGGGTTTAAGAGCAGAGATGGGTGTTTTAAGTAATAATGACTCACTTTTAGGGTTTATTGCTTCATTTTTTCCTCTTCTCCCATTCCCTGCGGGAGGGAGCTCATGGTTAAGCATGATGATTGATAATCTAATATCGCTGGCGTTCTCGTTCACCTTTGCTCTTGTATGCTGAAGGACTAATTGCGAGACTGTCATACAGATCTTGTTCCTAAACTCACCATTTTTACAAACCTGTCAAAAAGTGAGAAGCACTGCATTACACGGACGATTAGCTACAATCCCCCCGTTGAAAAAGGAGACCTCAGGCGGACTCCATAATCTACACTCAACACCCCCCACACGCACCCCCATTGCAAGGCACTCAGCTTTGTCATATACTGACATTACAATATGCCTTTTCTGACTTGAACTGGTGTCTTGAGACTGCCTGGTAATGGCCTTGTAAATCACACATCAACTTTTACACTTCCTCATCCGATAAACAGCCTCCCAGATGATTCTGCCGGAGCAATATCCAGCAAAATCAGAAGCTGGAACACTGGTCTTCTTGACGTTCAAGATCCTAATGTGCTTTGTCCAACAACTTCAATGTGTTAAAAGTGTTCCTGTAGCTCAAACTGTATAGAGCATATAGTATTATAGTGAGACCAAGGTCATAGGTTCAATTCCCAGGGAATGTATATTCTGATTACAATTTTCTATTTCATGTATATTATATTATTAGGTCAAGATGGCGCCGATGATGATGGCGGCCTCCGTGGCGTGCTCTGCAGTTGTTTTTGTTAGTTTGTCCTGTTCTTAGGTATATCCCTGCAATCAGTTTCACCAAAGACGAATTGCTGGACATTCGGCACTACCCATCACCCCATATATTACTGGTTTTCGGCTATTCTGATGTTTTGCTGGACATAGTAGTTG
>NW_015647043.1:317304-317560 GCF_001515625.1 Sinocyclocheilus rhinocerous
GCGCAGACGGGGGAAGCGAGCCGGCGCCCTCGTGAAGCTCAAGCAGCGCGGATTTTGAACGCCATTGCCTAGCATCCATCTGGCGAACCTCCATTCTCTACCCAACAAAACTGACAAACTCCTTCTGCTCTCCCAGACAAATAAGGATTTCTCACACTCTGCTGCTCTGTGTTTCACGGAAACCTGGCTGAATGACGCCATACTGGACAGCGCGTTAAATCTGCCGGGCTTTCAGCTGTTTCGAGCAGACCGCGAA
>NW_015647043.1:318057-325347 GCF_001515625.1 Sinocyclocheilus rhinocerous
ATATATATATATATATATATATATATATATAAAGCATTAAGTATTAATAATGAATTAAAATCTTGTCTTATCAGATGATGATGTGGTTGTTGTTGTTGCTGCTTGTTTCATATTTTGATAGCTTTCAAAATACTAAACAAGGCTAAAGTTTCATGTCTTTTTCTAATGATTGGTTTACTGCCCTAGTGAAAATAATTTGAGAGAAGTGAATTTCTGTAAGAAGACAATCAGGATCTTCTGTATGCATTTCCAAAACCTGTTAAATCAACCATATAGTCAGGGATAAATGCTTAAAATAAATTCTAAGCATTTATCCATGACTAAATGGTTGATTTAACAGGGTTTAGAAATGCATACAGAAGATCCTGATTATCAAACCAAGAATTTATGCTCAGGTTTTAAAATCCATTCACGTTCGTCCAATGCGTTTGAAACACCAGACAGAAATTGGTTTAGACACATCCGAATGCCTTAAAACTTCTGCAGAACAAAGTCCTCTGTATTTTGACAGCAGCTGGGGGATTTAAAACCGCCTTTGAAACAGTCCAGCTCTTCTAAAATATCCTCCATGACATTTATGCCTTTTATTGGGATGACAAGATCACAGCAGTTGTGGAATAGAAGGACAACTCGAACCTTTGTGTAACCATGTTCTTACAAGTCCTGTTAGAGGCCTTGAGATTCTGAACACTTGCCGTCTGTCACAGCGGTGGATGTTAGTCGTAATTACGCTGAGTATGTCTTTCCGAAGCCACGTGCACTCTGACTGTTCCAGTCCTCCTCCGGATGACATTGAATGAATGTGTCCTCATCTGTGATGTTGACACGATTAACTTTCACCCACTGCATGTACTGTGTCACTACAGTCTTTAATCATACCTCTGTCCCTGTGCCCTCAACCACACCTCTTCTCCTCCCCTCTAGCGCATCAGTTCTTCAGAGGGCATGCCCTTAAATATTACCTACCTTTAGATCGGGACGGCAGAGAAACCGCCAATTACCCATATTCATGCTCCCAACAACACAATTGCCCATTATTTATGTGCTGCTCTTTCCATTGCCACAGCTTCTACAGGGAAGAACAAATCTAAAGTGAAAGCTTAAAGCACTTGAAATGGTTCTCCCTCTCACCCAATTTTACCTTTAGTTTTCTCTCTCTCTTTTACACCCTCCTCCCTTTTTCCCTTGCTCATTTTTCCAAAGGTGTGCTCTGGACCGCTTCTCTGCTAGCCCGCTTATTGTGCTAAAGTAATTACTCCAGAGAAGAAGCTCATGAAGTGGAGAATTTCAAATGATTTCTCCATATTCATGGAGAGTGAAGCATGGAATAAAGAAAATGATAAATTAGAAATGTATTTACAGAGAACCTGATGAGGAAGGTTAAAACGATTAGGCCCGATGGCTTTGCCAAGGAGTCTAAGGCAGACTCCACATGAGCTCTTTCCTTCTGATTGGTGCCCCCTGCTGAAAACGGTAATAACGCGGTTCTCTTCTCACAGTACTGAGCGTCAGCGGGATATTTACTCCATGCAGGCTTCTCAGGTTATTGAGAGGATATTTTGGCACAGCGATGTCCTATCCTGCATTTGGAAAAGGTCTCTCTACTGGATGGTTGGATGATTGCTTTCCTCCAATTAACCCACTTTTTATACATAATTTTCATCCGTAACGTGCTGTAAGTTTTATTAAAAATAGTTAATTTTCCAAACCTGTGAATAAATGAAATGCAATGTAAATTAAATGTATGTGTTTGCCTATTGTACTAAAAAGCCTAGAGGCAATTGCACAAATGTTAATTGAAATTACGGCTTATTTTTTATTTGAATTTCAGCAAGCATTATTAAGAGAGCATTAAACATGTGCATGCACGCATATCTCTTTATCCCATCCCCCAACTTAATATCAAACTAATTTCTATCTCCCCCGCACATGCAAACACTTTGCAATTTTCCTCAAAAAAAAGAAAGAAATGAAATAGCCAAGGAGTTTGATTCATGTAGACGTAAAATATATTAAATCTGTCAATCAAGGATGAAGGTACATTAAAAGTCTATAGCATATTTGGACAAAAGTTTGATTTCCTGTGGTTTGATCCATAGCCCGGTGCATACACGTTCATCTAATTTTAGCCTACTCCTCAGGTCAACTAACAGTCACCACTGATAAGCTACCACTAAATATTGTAGAAACTTAATTTGCTGTAAAGTTGCTTTGCAACTATTTGTATCGTGAAAAGCGCTATACAAATAAACTTGAATTGAATTGAATTGAACTGTGTCAGTACATCAGTCAAAGTGCTCTAGACTTACAACAGCTCTAACACTTCAGTATTCGAGTATCAAACAGAACATGCCCTCACAAAGAACCTTCTGCTGAGGAATATGATCATACATAATAGCACCTTAGAATTCTTATTTGAATCTTGATATTGCCGTTTACCTGAGCCGACATGATTCATTACCCATCATACTGTAGGATTATTAGCTATTAGGATGCTATTAGGATGCTGTTGTAGATGATTTGCTCTTATAGGCAGTGGGTCCATCATAACAAGCACAAAAAAAACATGGAGAATTCTAGCAATAAAGCAGAATTTAACCATGGATGCAATGTTATTTTCATAAATTGAGGTTTTTATACAAGCTTGTTAGGAAGAAGATAACTCTCCTTTAGTGAAAGGGGAGCTATCTTGGGAGGACAACTCAAAAGCGGCCTTATTGCAACATTGTTATTCTATTGCTCTTTTTTTTCCCCTTTGCTTTGTTTTGTCTGCAAAAGGGATTTTGAAGAACTGTGATACAAAACGAGCTGCTGCCTGTGAACACAGACGCTGACTTTATGTTTAATTACTGAAGAACCTCTTACGGTCTCCTTGGTCTAAATCGCTCCAACGATATGGCTCAAATTTCTAACATTCCTTTAAATTAGAGTTAATGTCTTCAGCAAAACAAACTAAGGGTTATTTTGTAGTTTGTTTAATTATTATTTTTTTTTCATCAACGAAGACGAGATACATCCTACATGAGATTATTTAGATCAAATATACACAGCATGTAATATTACAACTTGCGTCTGCACAAATTCATGCAAATGTAGAGTGAACTAAGTTACATGCTGGTCAGAATGCACGACTCACATTACAAATACACTTTATGCATAACGTGCTAAGACACACATAATGAATAACTCAACGATCTTACCATAGTTCTTTCACTATATTGCTTTTTCAGGACATCTAGTTTTCACATACACTTTTTGTCCTATAGAGAGCATGGTAAAAATACATTTAAAATGTTTTATTTGTTTAATTTTGCACTTTGTATCAACTAAAAACTGACTAAAATAAATGGAAAAGACCTGATGAAATATTTAGTGCATGTAAATTATATTTCTGTCAAAAGACAAAAATGAACTAAAAAAAAACTATGTAGAAATGAACACAGCTTGAAGTACAATATTGGCAGAAGTGAGATAGGTCTTTTGGAAGACACTGTAAGATGAGATCAGTAACCTAAAGGATCATCAAGGGGAAAGCATTGTTGCATATTTCAACATCAGAAATGGCCTATGGGCTCCAGCACCTATGAAAACGCTGTGTCTGGAGCACACTTCAAGCACAAGCACCTTCTCCAAGATGGGCTCTATGAGCAGGGCTTTGGATCTGAGGCTGTAGATTTAGGCATATAAATGGCGCCGACACCTTATCGTCTGCCTTTGTGCTTTGTGCTTTTCCCCCACTTGTACCTGATGTGAATTTCATATCCTTACTACAATTAGCTCAGCACCCACTTTGGCCTCCTCCCTCATCACCTGTAGACAGACACAACTCTGCCTAGGGACGAAGCCACCGCGACTAGATCTGTCATCCTAGCAGAGGCGTAGTTAACTTGGCACCAGAAGCCTAGTGGTAACAGAAACGCTGCCATTTAAGATAAAAGAAACATGAAATGCCTTTTGATGTCAGAGAGGTTCACCTTGCTCTGAACAACAGCCCACATGGGAGCGACACGCCACGAGACAGTTTGTTTGAGGGTAGCGAGATGCTCAGTTAGAAAGCGGCATTCAAAAAGCAAAGAGATACCAGGGCGATCACACAAAGACAGATTTAAACACCCAAACATTTATCAAGGTGCATCTATAGAGGGAAGTGAAAGAACTAAAGCTTTTCCCTAGTTTCAAAACAGAACTTATCTCTGACTTTGGCTTTTCTAATAAAGTTTGCTTTATGGGACAAGACAAGAGTAATCCGAATGGAATGAAGTTGTCTCCCTGAACAGTCTTTCTGTCGTTACAGAGCTTGAGGGTTGGCTCCATCTGTCACGTCTGTCATTTCTGTTATTGTGAAGAAATTGATTTTTATATTGTTTCACTGGAAAATGCCCCCAAATTCAGATCACTTATAGGAAGAAGACACACTAAACATACACTAACTGTCGTGCACAAATGCAGACAGCTTAGCTGTCTGAAAGAATCTTGCCCAGCAGTTCTGTGAACCCTCACTGACGCACAAAGAATTGTCAGAACAGTGAGACATGTTTTCAAACAAAAGTTGATTCTGCTCAGGATTAGAACAGACCTCACTCGCATCCAAACATCTATAGGCTGTAGGAGGCAGTAATAAGACCCACCACTGGCATCAATTCTACTAAAGTCAAGGTGTGACGGCAACCAGTCTTACAATATCACAACATTAAATTGAGTGCTACACATTGTATTCCTTCCTGGTTGTATCAATAGAACTATACTGCCATATACACTGTGTTCCAAATTATTATGCAAGTGACATATCAATAGGATTTCGGTACAATAAACAGTCAGATTTTTGTTTGTTTTGATTTTCACACCTTACTTAAAGAGGTTGTTCCACATTATTAAGCAAGTCACAGTTGGCCAAAGCAGAAAATGGTCAGTTATGAACTCAACATATCTTGCAGAAGTCATTTTGACACCCTAAAATGACCTTACATCTCACTTCCCAATATTCCAACCCAAATCATCACCCACCGCCTCCTTGCTGATGTTGCAGTCTCATTGGAATAGGATGGCCATTCATCAACTCTCAGAAATCCATTCATCTGGACCATCCATTGTACTGCAGCATTCGTAAGTGAATAAAACTATTTAAAAACAAGTCTTCATGTGTTTCTACAGCCACTGTGCAGGTTTCTCTTTGTGAGGTTTGGTTAGCAGTGACTGAAACGCAGCTTTACACACAACTGCCAGTCTGCATGGAGAGGATCTTGAGACTCCAGTAGCTTCAAACACCTGTTTGCTGCTCAGCAGTGGCTTTTTTACAGCTGCCATTACAATACAGTTCATTTGTTTGACAGAAACTTTCCTTAATAAATCTTTATCCGACCAAGATCTTCTGTGCTCTAAGTCACTCACAAATCTTTTGACAGTTCAATAATCTCTATTTGCTTTTCGCAAAATATTGTTTGTTTTGATGCCTTTTGCAAGACATTGCATTGTTTCATACTTTTTCCATGGATTTTACCCATTTATCTCCACTTGTTCCCAGTGTTTTTCTGCAACCACTATGCGCGCGCAGCTGCAAGTGACGTAACTGTGACGTCTACTCTAAATTGGTCTATTGTTTCATACTTTCATCTTTAGAAAGATCTTTCACCATATTGCATGAGAACTGTGACTTGCTTAATAATGTGGAACAACCACTTTAAGTAGGGTTTCCATTTACCTAAGAAGACCTGGCGAACTATTGAAAAAACCTGTCTGAGATTGATACCAGTTATCTCAAAAAATGTGGAAAAACAACAAACAAAAAGCTGACTCTTTATTGTACCGAAATCCTATTGATATGTCACTTGCATAATAATTTGGAACACAGTGTACTTACTCTAAAAGCCACCAGCATGTTAATCGTAAAACATTAAAACATCTCTGTTGAAGAGATGGAAATCCTTGAAGAACTATATTTGAAAAGCAGCTTGATTTGATTGAATCAGTTTCACACCCAGCCAAAAGTAATACATTAACCATCAATATCAACGACACACTTTTAATGACACAGACAAATACTTATTAAATAGCTTTAGCAGATTAAAGAAGGCTACTGATATCTGAATGAATTAAAAATATTTGATAATAAAGCCATTTCTTTCGTAAGTCTTAAAGGAATTAAAAAGTGGGCAATTATTCCATCAAGGTGAATTGGAAATAATATTCAAGTTAACAAAACTTATTGTGCAATGACTGTAGAAAGTCTTGATTTGAATGATGTGCAATTGTACGTCAATGCATATACAAATAATCATTTAAAAAAAAGGGTCTTTATTTTTTTCATAATAAAAAATAATGGCTGTAAAAACTGAAAAGAAATAGTCCTACTTCCTAGTGATTTTCATTATATTATAGTGAATGTTTTTTGGAAGGCTCTTAAAAGTGTGAACTGGCCTTTTTTCCCCTTTGGCGTCACAGTTCAGGATAGTTAGTAGCAAAGGGTTTGGAACAGTGCATGTTCTTGTACTGCAGTTGGCCAATCAAATTGAGCGATGTATCCATGTGTGTGTGTGTGTGTGTGTGTGTGTGGAAACAGAATCAACAAAAAAAATAAGAATCTGAATGTTGTGAAGTGGAATCATCAACAATACCTCAAAAGCAATATCAAATTTTATTACATAAATTCTGCTCTTTAACTACAACACTAAATTAATGGTGCATTAGTAATAAATCAGATTGATTAAGCAATGAAAATTACTTGCAAAAAATGATGCACTGCAATCCTTTGTCAGAGCCCTCCTGTCAAGATCTGCATCTCCATTAGTAAATTAATTACCATTTGAAAGCATAGAAAGGTTGTTTAACCTCTGGCATTGCACATTAAAGTTTCAATCCTTTTACTTTCATATTAAGCTCTTTAATCATGTCTACATGCACATGATTAGTATGATATGATTTAACATAAACAGCAGCACTGTAACAATATTTAAAAAAGCTTACTAGTCTACATTTACCAGTTCATCCTTCATTCTCCTGCTACAGTTGAAGACATGAATAAGAATTCATTTTTTTTATTAAAGTGCTAAAATGAAACATAGCATCTAACAAGAGCGGCAGGAAAGAATAGGAGGAAAAGAACTCAAAAGCTTTAGTTTATTTAAACGTTGACACGTGAAATGCTGATTACCTTGACATACAGAAACCAATCCAACAGCTAAACACTTTATATGTACGTATCTTTTTTCACTCTCAGAATAAAGGCTTAAACAAGTGTGCATGTAAAGATGGTTCATGACCATGAGAGCGTGTCATATAAATAATATATATATA
>NW_015647043.1:325388-351736 GCF_001515625.1 Sinocyclocheilus rhinocerous
TATATATATGGTTTACACTTAACAAAGAAACAAAAAGAAGGTTTAGGACCATAAAACACAACAATGTATGTAACACAACAAAACAGTCGTGCAATACAATTTGCAATAGAGCGTCGCCATTTGGGGGGGCCTGAACCCACCAGCCACACCACTGAGAAAGTCCACCACTGTTTTTCTTGATTTTATTTGATCAGAATCATGAAATTTTATCTGATTTTATCAGAAAGAACTAAAATGTGTGCAAATCATGCAGCGACCCAATAATAATTACAAAAACACTACATCTCACAAAGCACCCGTAGCTTGAGAGACCCTTTAAGAACAAGATGTAATGCAGTTCAAGCTTGGGTAATGAAATTGAGTATAAGACCTAAAAAGAATAAGCTGAGAAATTATTTAACTGTGAAGACAATCAGAAGTAAGCAATATCTGTCAAAGTGGGATGAGTAAGTTCACTTTGTACTGGCATGAAAGATGCAATTTTGCATGTGTTGGAACTAACATGATGCTGTAGTTAGAAATGTTGGTACACTCTAAAATTAACACTGTAAAAATACAGCCCATTGTTAATATGAAGGAATTTTCAGTATGGGTATTGATATATATATCTAGGGGTGTGTTCAAAGCCGATTACCTTATTCGGAAAGGCACAGATCATGGCTTCAAAATGAATAACGAATAATTAATCAGAATAACATTTGGCTGAGGCTGACACAGAGACTCATTGTGTTTGCTGGATAACAGGTGATCCAAGGGAAAGCACATTACACAACCTCTAAAATCACTACGCAATAATAAGTGTGTGAAGTGAATGAGTGTAAACACTGTTGCTGTTGCCTCTCCGTGTGTTTCTTAGAAATCAGAGCTTGGCTGAAGTAAATCAACTAAAATAGCTACTACATCATACACGTTATTTGATATGTATATCTAAATGATTCAAATCTCATACGATATGATACACGAATGAATGAAATAAGCACAGTAAGATCAGTAAGGTCGCATTCCGTCTCTGCGCATCTCTCAGAAACCAAACCAGCTCTAGCCTAATAATCAACTAAGATAGGCTACAAATTAGGGATGTGCGGGTCTAGTCGACTAGTCGACTAAACGGTACAGCTCCTACTAGTCGACACTGAAAACAATAGTCGATTACACGACAGAAAAAAAAAACATGATTTTATCATTCAAATTACCGTCATTTTAACATTGCATTTAAAACATTTTAAATAACAAGTTAAAATAAAACGTTTGAAAAATACTACATTATTTTTAAAAGTTTATCTGGGCAGAAACTACATTTTTACCTCAGACCTCACATGCGTTTTCTTCGGGTCAGTTGCGGCGAGTTCAAAAATGACCATGCGAAAGGCGAAAGTGTGGGATTATTTTGAATTAGAAGGAAACGGAAAAGTTTTGTGTAAACTGTGTAATGTCAAATTGTCTTACAATAACTCTACTGGAGTGATGCATAATCATATTCAATACAGGCACGTAGGTGTTAGCTTAGAGGCTGGCCAAAGCCAACAAATGTCAATCACGTCATTCACTACAGCCCGCAGCCATTGCGATCGCGTCCGTGCCGTCTATTCCTCTAACGAAGACCCACTCCGGTGGTGGTGCGGGATTGTCCAGGCGCTTTCTGAAACTCTGTCGGCTTGCTTTTCGTTATCTCTGCGTGCCTGCGACTTCAGTTCCTGCCGAGCGCGTTTTTTCAAGCGCATGAATTTTATTGTTAATCGCCTCAGGTCCCGTCTTTCACCAGACCACGTTGATAATTTCACTGAACAAATAACGCATGGTCTGAGTAAGTAAAATGGGCATTGTTGCATTTTGTTTTTAGACGATATAGCCTACACGAAGTACGTTTTTAAGAGCCGTTTTAATGCTATTTCTTGAAAAACCTTCCTATTGTTTTTGACTTGTTTTAATATGTTGGCTAACGTTATGTGAAGATTAAGAATTCTGTCAGGCTATTAAATGATTTTCCATTGTTCTGCATTTCCCCAGCTGATTTGAATAAATAAGCTATGCTTTGACCGACGTTGAGTGTATACTCTTCTTTTTTTTCTTTTTAACGACCGCCTAAAATGAAATGATGATAACGCGAGGCAAGTGTGCCGGAATTCATTGAGGGATTTGACAGTGTGATTCATAGATTAAGTATTTCAAATATCTATTATATATGCTACACGCATGCACAGAGGTTTATTTTTCTTACCATCTTTTGGGGGTTTCTTGCTTTTAGATTAGTCGACTAGTCGGATACAAAACTTTCGTTTAAACGTCAGTCAAATTTAAACGTCAGACTTTAATAAGAGTTATCCTTAATTTCTCTATTTGTTTTGTGTTGCCTTTGATATATTTTGTATGTTAAAAATTGTCTAAGGATCGCATTATTTCCGTTGTTTATGGGGGACTTTTATTTTGAAACGGAATCTGCTTTTCACTGCTCGGAGAGTAATGAGAAATGGTATGGAGAGCGAACGCTTCATGACGGCTTAACAGAACTCGTGCACGAAAGGACGGTTTATACGTTTATTCAGCACCCCCTGAAAAGGCATAAGGTTTGTGTATTTGTATACTATTAGTTAAAACAAGTATTTGTGAAAATCGCTGAATATGTCTAATGTTAATGCACATTTTTGTATCGCTTCATTCAGCTCTTACGGTGATTTCTTGAATAAATGGACAAGTAATAAAACTTCAAATCATCAGTAAAGTTTCGGCCATCATTCGGACGGGGTCCGCTACATATATACTCTATAATTTGTTCAGATTTGTATTTGTTTGCTTAATAAAAGGTTTTGCTTTTTTATTTTTCAACCTCCATGTTCTCCAGTCAGCTATTTATAGAGTCAGCCTCCTCTTTTTTGAGGTTGTGGCTGACGTGACGCTACTCAGTACAAAGAGTTATATATATTCCTCTTATTTTACTTGTATTAGCATTTATTAAAATTGTTTTAATTAGAATTTTTTTTAAATCACAACATGTCCCCGAGCTGGAACTCAGGTCACCCGAAGCACAACCGCATTACACCACAAAGCACTGTCAATCTATACAAAGTTGTTGGCCCCGACAGTTAGAAGATATTTAAATAAATGTTATAATCATTATGAAAAATATTTTTTTATCAGTTATACAAGGCATATTTGTTCAATAAAAACTACGACAGAAAGACTGTAAAACCACAGACACAACAGTTTTCAGTTTTCTCAAGCCCCGCCCACTTCCTGCACACCCCTAGTCTTAAATTTCTATTTTTATTTATTTACTGTGACCTTTCAATTATTAACAACTACAGGGAGACTACAGAGAGGGGATAATGTATGGTTAAGAACATACAATCTGCCCACTGATTGATTGATAGGTTGGTTGATTGATTAATGAGATTGATTTCAAAATCAACACAAATGGCGATTTTTTAGGTGCTAAAAGAGGTGAAGCTGTAATGGCACGTCCTCCTCTTTATGGTGCAGGAGACACGATTAAAGGCCTTTATCCTTCTTCTGGCTGGAACAAGACCTCAATCTCGAGGTATCTCCACTTTAATCAAATCCCTGCTTTTTCCCTGCCACAAAACTGTCACTGGCAGAAAATAAGCCCTCCCTCATCAAAGAGGGTCTTCAATTGATTTCCAGGCAAGGGGAGAATTTTATTCAGAAAGTTGGAGACAAAGAGGGGAGGAAAAAAATCCACCTGCATCCCACATCAGCCAAATTACTTCTGACTTTTAATTTATTTCTGCAGGAAATGGAAAGCTACATCCTAACCACAGTCAATAGGGGAGCCGAGGAGAGGGGTGTAATCAGGCCGAGATCCGACTCCTCCACCTCGTCCCTGTCAACTTTAATAGGCTCTCCAAGAACACAATCTACTCCCTTCGACACACTCCCACATCTCCTAAAAACGGGGCCCTCTACCCATCGGCCCCAGGCCATGTCCCCCTAAATGACAACTGATCATTCCGAATGTCACACCATGTTCAGGCTCAGACATGACGAGTCCCCCGTGACGATTTCTTAGCATTCCTTAACTCGCCAAGCATATACTACAAAAATGTGGACATCTTGGTGCTTTGAGCAGATTTTCATTAGTACATCATCTCGTGGAATATTAAAAAACATTACCATTAGCAGCAAATGATCTGATGTTAGTTTCCTAATATGCTAATATTCAATGAACTATTTTCTCAAGTGGAAAGCCACAACCACTACATCAAGGTCACAAATGATTGGAGGCACCTGCGCACTTGAGGCTCTTGCTCCTGAAGGAGTGTATTTGTATGGATACCCTGTCAGTGTCATTCAGGGTGAAAAAAAAATGGTCTCATAGATGGAAAATCAAAAAGTTTCTATCACCTCAAAATGCAAAACGATCACTCAAATTGAGAATGAGATGAAGAAGGGGAGGAGTGTAGAAAAACATTTATGAGCTGCTCTTTTCATTTCATTTGAGCAAGAAACAGAGCGATGCTTTTGATGGTGTAGCCGCTGGGCGTAGAGCTGAATGGAAATGGATTTGTGGAGTGTCCCCGACTCACAGATCAGGTTTTATCTTTGTGCAGTTTGCTATCCTCCAGACTAATGAACCATCTTTGAGAGGAGATTAAATGGCAGGAAAAAACAATCACAGCCCCTGGTCACTTAAATTCTGCCTGTGCTCTCGGCATATCACAAACCCTCTTAGTGTCACATCGGACTGCCTGCTGTCTAAGTGCTGCGTCCTTTCGGGGCAGACTACCACTGTGAAACAAACTACCAGAAATGCTCTCTTAGAGTAAAATGAGTGTTTCGAGCTGAATGTTTTACTCCATGAGTCTTTTCTCAGCTGTACAACACATGCAAATGGACACGGATAGAGGAAATGAGGCACTCCAATTGTTATTGTCTCCTTTTAGTGAGTTTTTCCTCCCTTGTTTCTAGCTGACATCTTCTTTGTGATGGGTCTGCGTTGAAATCGGGGCTTTATGTGGGTGGGTGGGTGATGTGCTAGAGAGTTTCCGCTTTGGTCCACGCTCTCACTCTGACAGAGGCACCCAAGGGAGATCGGCTGATGTCCAGGAGCACTCACCTGTCAGAGAGTTTGCATGCGGCCTGTTGCCTTGGAAACCAAAGTGCCCCAAACAGATGTGCTGAATGAAAGGTGAGGAGGTAAACAAAAAGCTACCTTTTTTATGCATCTGCCCACTATTTTCACATTCATCCTTCACATATAGTCTCATGATAGCTTGTTTCAGCAAGCAGATGCCCCAGCGCTGCTCATGAGCCACTGATAATGATTGTGTGCTATTAATAGTGTATGAGAAGAGGTCAGCCATCAGTTCTGAGTTAATGAGTGTTTTACCACAGCATCGGCATGACTTCGGCAGAATAAGTTGAGGAGGTCTTTGTTTTACTGCAGACATAGTTTTAGGAGGGTTTTCTTTTTCCTTCATTTATTTGTTTATTAATGTATTTTCCACCCCGACATAGAATAATAAGTGAAGGTCTTGAGACGGAATGCCATAGTACATACTGGTGGTGGAAAGTCAAGAGTTTATTTCTCTGGAAAGGCTTGAAATTTATTTTTTTCCCTTCTTTTGGCAAATTGGAGCTCAGGAAAGCACAGATTTAGCCAATAAGGAATTCAAGTGGCTGACATCAGCTATTCTTAAACTAAGCCAATGGATGACTGTAGTGAGTTAATAGAGCCAAAGCCAGTCATAACAGAAGGGCCGTCTAGCGCTCTTCACTCTTTTATAGGTTTATTTTGGGGTACCAACCACTTTAACAAAGTTTTGTTGTTTTTGTAAATGTATTTGAGATCGCTAATGTCTTGCTACAGCTTGTTATGGTCTGAATTGCTTTGCTGGAACTGTGACCTTCAGAGAGAGTGGTGGACCAAGACAGTAGAAGATCTTAAACGAGTACATGTCTCTACGTGAGGCGAAATGACTCATGCCCCGAATTACTGCCCCCCCTCCTATGAGGCCGCTTTTGCTGACATCATCAAAAGAGGCCTCGATAATCTCCAGGCATGCTGCATTAGCTGTTTGGTAATTCACACAACCCCCCCAGATCAAGGTTTACAGACTGCTGCTGGCAAATTGCCAGGTTCAAAGGGCATTTTTGAAGAGTTTCAGAATACTTAAAAGACAAAATGAGACTGGTGTGGGCTTGCTCCGAGGCAGTCATCAGCCCTTTTAGGCATTTCCTCAGCGGGAGGAATTTGAATATTTGACTCTGGAGGTGCCTGTGTCTGTCTCATTAAGGCAGTCTGATCACTGATGACAGGCAAGTCTAGTCACTTCTCATCTATTTCTGTCTCTAACAATAAAGCCTAAATATTTAAGCACATTACCTGGGCTCCCTGTCGGGCTTCGGAGGCTTAATGCGAACACGAGCAGAGTGACATTTAAATAGTCGTCCCGTGACACATGATGTACACGAATTAGTCTGAAACCTTGAAATCGACTGCATGTCGGTGTGATGATTTTGTGTTGTGACTGAGGGAATATGTGTTGTCATTATATGGTGTTCTTGATTGAGCAAAGGTGGCACCGCACAAGAGCCTCTGTAAATCAATTTGAGTGATTTCAGCCAAAGCCTCTTCGTACCACTTGTTTATGACAGAGTGAACCTCAGTTTCACACCATCCTCGAGTGCTGTTTTCATCACTGGCTTTATTTTACGAGGAAGTGTCCGGGTTAATTCCCCCGACTACCCTTCTCTTCCTCTGTCCTGTGAGATCATTTTTTTTGCAGCATTAGGTGCTGTGAACCCTTGACTTCAATTTCCTCTCAGTGGCGGAGTGAGATCAGGAGACTACTTCAAAGCTGGATACCATGCTCCAGCACCAGCTCATATGGTGGCGTTTAAAGCCGGGGCGTCTTTGAGGGCCACTGTGGACTCGGTCTGCACCCGCCCCTCTGAAGTCTTTGCCACTCGTACTTTATATGCTGAAGAGCTTTTGACCTCTTTTTTCATGCCAGACACCTCAGCATTTCAAATGGTTCATTCATTCTGAATGTGATGATCAACTCATTTCACCCTAAAGGCATTGGTGAAAAAATAGCGCTCGTTTCATTTTGTAGATTCCAAGGCACTTGGAAAGCAGGGTGTGTGCTTTGTCCCGAAAAGAAGCCTCTTGTTGCACAGGTGCTTTCTCTCTCTTTCTGCAAACACACACACCAACAGGCAGGCACCAACACACACATTCCATTGACCAACAGCCATTAGGCACCAACCTGGCGCTCTGTGTTCATTGAAGCTTCACTAATGCATCAAACACATCTGTAATTTATTGTAATTAACACCATCTCATTTGGATAAGTAATGACACAGCGACTTTTGATGAATGGCGATTACCCATTTGGTGAATCATCTCAAAAGAACAGGTGTTGATTATTTATATATTTAGTAAAGAGTCGGTCATCAAAATGCAGAAATCATCTGCCAGTGCCTCAGCGAGTGACTGTTAATTGCTAGCTGGTTTCATTATCTGAAATGCACCCGAGTCAAATATATTTTGGAATGTATTTACATATTTTGGAAGTTTACCTATCAAATTTAATCTATATAGATAGATTAACCTACCTATCCATCCATCCATCCATCTATCTATCTATATTTTTACACTATATTTTTATACTATATATAGTGACGGTTACTATACTATATATATAGTGACGGTTCGGTACGAATACATGTATCGTTCCACCCCTAATATATATATATATATATATCACTAATATAAAGGAAACCAGGCTGATTACATCAGAGATTGCAGAGAGAACAAAGACTCACGTTGCGTTTTCAGAAAATTATTCATTCCAGTGTGTTTGGCTAACATGAGCTCTGTCATATTCTGTGATTGTCTCTGAAGAGCGCGAGCCCTCACATGTAAGACTGCAATCAAGGTAAAGACGATTGCGGTGGCGTACAGGAGTCGTACAGTACAGTAAGCACGCGTGAGTCCGTTATAATGATGCATGTATGAGTGCTCTTGACGCACTGATCTCACATTGTATTTATGCACAGGCAAACGTTGTTTCCACACACATTCACAATAATGTTTTGATTTGTCATGTGTATGTTGCTGTGTCATGTGTTAGTTATTCTGCAGTCAGCAGGCGATTGGTTTAGGGTTTTTTTGTCATCTCCATGTGGTCCTGTTCGGTATCGCAACTTGACTTCAAATATGATGGGTTGGTGGGTAAGTTTTAGGATGGATGGATTTATTTTCATTTCCATTCATATAAATTGTTTGTTTGTTTGTTTGTTTGTTTGTTTCATGGAGGCCTGTATTTTCCATATTTTTTGTTTTACAGTCTTTGTTTACTGTGTACAGTTTTCTTTGTGATTTCTTTTTGGAGGCTGCACCTGTGGGCTATTAATTTGATGCCTTTCCTCAGACTAATCTAAAGCTGTTTAGAGATCTGTTGAGGACTTTCTGGGTACTGCAGTCATGTAAGTACCAAGCTTTTCCCTCTCACCTCCTCATAAATAGAAAGAGGCAACAATCGACTTGCAGGTATCCACCATGAAGAGGAGGCAGATGGCAAGCCCAGCTGTTCCCAGGTTCTGGAGGCAGGCAGGATCCTGACTCATTCTCCCCAGGGCCCCACTGGCTTCTGTGGGGAATTTACAGAGAAGCTGTGCATATTGGCGGCCTCTCCTGCTTTACTGGTCTGGGGGCAAACACTCCCCACCTCTCCCCTCTGCCTCCTACTCTGATCTGCTCTGTCATTAGTGTGTGTTTAAGGTGGGAGAAGGTGTTCTATATTAATGAATGTGAAAGCAGTGAGCAGAATTGCATAAGCCTTTAGATAGTTATGTACTGTAGCTACACTGGCTCTTTTCAGTTTCCATATTGCTTCTCAATAAGCTTAAATAGTTTTGGCCATCATATGGTACTCAATGCAATAGTTCAGTCTAACCCAAAATCACTGGGTTATTAAGTCTGCAGTAGTGTACAGATTGTACACTCTAAAAAATGCTGGGTTATTTTTTTAACCCAAATGCTGGGTTCAGCCTGTTGGACCATTTTATTGGGTTTATTGTTTTTAATATGTTTGCCCAGGTGCTGGGTGGGTAGTTTTTCTGTATTATTTTAATACCTTAGCACTCACTCACTTACATACTGACTACGTTTACATGGACATCAGTAATCTAATTATGTACCTTATTTACAGACGACGGCGTTGTTGAAGCCATTCTTTTGTTTGCCGTCGGTTGACCACTGCCGTGTGTGTATCCTGTCGCAAAATGCGGCGAAAAGTCCTACACGACGGTAATAATTTTATTAAGGTGTGTACATTTCTTTACTGCACTTCAATAATGCGACTAAAATAGGAATACTCCACGTCTTAATTCGATTAGTGTTTACTTCGATTATAACTTTAGCCGGATTAAGGTAATCAAAAATCTCTGTTTACATGGTAGATTCTTAATCAGAGTATTGTCTTAATCGTATTAAAATCGGAGTATTGTTGTCCATGTAAACGTACTGACTGTTGCCTAAAGCAATAGAAATTTTAGTTTTATTATTTAGTGCAAAATAAGTAAAGTCAAAAAGCTTGTGTGTGTGTGTGTAATTGCTGTCCCAATGGTTTATTGACCTCAGCTGAATAGACTACTCAAAACCCAAGCACATCTGTAGTCTACTTACGATAATGGAGAGACTTATGAATATCATAAATGCATTTGATAGCTGCACCTCACTTCTGCTGTTTGTAATCACAGTAAAAGTTATTTGGCTCGACCACGTCTAGACTCCAAACGTCAAAGAAAAATGCAATTCTACTTTTTCTCAGTAAGAGCTCTCACTGCTGTCAGCCCATGTCAGTCAGGCCTGAGATCCTACGCATTTACCAATCGATATAGAGCAAAACGGATACTTTGAGCAAAATGAATTTGGTCTCGTTTAAGGTGCTTTTAAGTAATATTAAAGCTTTGAGATTTGATGTTTTAAAGAAAACATTTTCATTTATCAGACTACTTTATGCTTCATATGGAAAATTGTCTTGTGCTCCCCAAGGTAAACAGAGGAGTAAAATAGGAAAGCCTTTATAAAACTACAGATCAATCACAGTTTATGAATTGAAATGAAAAAAGTCAATAGCTTTCTACAACAGAAAAACAAAGCAGTAGGTAGATGTAAATTTGTAAGTAACTTCAGGAGGAACCAGGAGTCAGCAGGTGTGACAAAGTCATGTTTGTCAACACATTTCCAGGATGTAATATTCAGAGGTGTGTGACATAATCTTAAAGCAATTAAAAAGGACAGTTGGATGCTTTAACTCCATTATTGCAATAGAAAATCATAACAGCTCTTGTACAACACCAGATGAAGCTGCCATTCACTGAATATGAAACTCTCACTGATTACTGATCTCAAAGTCTGAAGCACCGAAAACTTCCCATGTTCTCAAATCTTGTTCACGTTAAAGGAATTCAGAAGACTTGGAATAACGCACATGAATCACATGAATTGACTACTTTCCGTACTTTATGTGTTTTTGGAGCTTGACCGTTTTGAGATAACTATGTATTTTATATTGCTCCTGCAAAGCATTGTCAGATTTATTTAGTTAGATAGTTAGTAATTGATACTATAAGAGCCATATTTGTAGATTTATTATACAGAAAATAACAGAATAATAATGAAGGACCATGTACAAAAAAAAACGTTTTATTTTTTTTAAATGAAACAGCTGTTTTCATTAAAAATTTATTTCTGCTTAATTACTCAATTACCAATATTGTTAGCTCCTTTTTTCTCATTTTTATCACCTAAATTAATCAATTATTTTAAAATGACTAATACATATAAATGATGTTGGTGTTTAATATTATTTTTCAATAATAATAATAATCCATTTTTCATACCGCTTTATCAGCTTTAAATATGGGGTGTAAGCCAAAATATTTTTCTAAACATTGATTTACAAGTTGAAAAGAAGGACATTACAATGGGTTATAAATAATGTGATTAAACACCAAAAGACACACAATGAATTACAATTGAAGACGGCTTGGGGAGGATAGTGTGACTGAAGATATGGAATAAGGTCACTGGATGTTTCTGAGACATTAGGTAGAGGCAAACTGTTTTTGTCTCTTTGCATATGTATGCGACTTATTGCCCCTTGGGGAACCACTATAGATCCAGAGGCCTACCGATGGGTGACAACAAGGACCTAGATTTTGCATAGTTTATATGGGCCTGTCTGTTTCCTGATGGATCTCTCAACACAACTTGCTCAGATTACCTCATCTATCAAAGCCTTCGGGTATGGCCATGTAGATCCAGACAAAAGGTGAGTCACATGCGGTAAAGTGTTTGATATACAAAAAGAAACATCCAGTGCTAGACAGACAAGAAGACTACCTGTAGACTATCAGCAGTAACGAGGAATCCTGTTTTGACTGAATTGCCTTAATGAGCATTTTACCATGCATTTTCTCTCATAACAAATGGCTATACTGACCGTATACGTCATTAGTTTAGTGACTGAGAAAAGGAGGAAAGAAGAGAATGAGGGTGAGTATAGGTGGGCCTCATTTAATCATATAATGGACATATACTGTGCATTATGTGTATGGGAAAACTACATAATTAAACAGCTAAACGCATACATTCTGAGCTGACTGTGCAGGTACTTTGATGAAATATCAGCCCAAATGAGAGAAAAAGAAATGCGCAGAGGCTATGGGCATGGTGGGTAGTCCCCCAGAGGCATGTCTTTGCAGGATTTATGCACAAAGTAACAGCTATAAAGCAACACTGGTCACAGAACAGAGAAGCGGGGTCGACTGGCACAGGTTTAATCATTATGAAATCAGAGCACCTCTGCTGAACAGATTAAAGTCAAACCCTCCACTCTGCACTGATCTCACACTTAAGAAAAAAAGAGATGCCATTTTCCAGGCCCTATTTGAAGTCTTAATGGGCGAAGCTCTTGATGAAATCAATGTCATGTGAGCAGTTTACTATCAAGATATACTTAAACTCCTTTAATAGAGTTTAATCAGCGCCTCTCGCTGTCAGTACAACTGCTATTCTAAGCAGAAATTACTACAGTGCCTCAAGCATCACATTATATGAAATGCTATGATTAAATTTACATACGTTCAGTTTCACTCTTCCATAAACATACTTTTACACTGCAGCAGTTGCAAGTGTTGATCTTGTTTGTGGTGCTGCATTCACGCCCAATTACTTTATCGGCTTATTTTCAGACGGAACATGTGCATATAGATCTGTATTATAGCTACAGGCACTAGATAACAGATCATATGTACAATACCCAAAGAGGTTTTTTTTTTTTTCAGGATTATAAAGTATTTCCATATGACATTTTTCTTGCTTTCTTTTCAGCACATTACACCCGCTCAATGATACTATGGTTTGTTTGTTTGTTCATGTTTTGTATTTTACTCTACTTACCTTAACAATGATCACTAACAGTAACATGTGATCGCTTTGTTTCAAAACAATGCCTTAAGCCTGGTCATCACACTCTTCCACACACTCCAGACTTTAAATGTGATTGGCTGAGCACTGGCATGTGTGTTTGCATGTTCTAGACATACTTTCAATTTGTGCATTAGTTTTAGTTTTACAGACTACTGGCAAACATTCCAAATCCATTAGTCCTGCTGTTGGAAGTAGTGCAACCACGTGGAGGATGTCAGAAATAGAATGGAGCATCAACTTACTGTCTGTATCATGTCATGGCACTTCCAGTGTAGACAGAATCACTGACTATAATTAGCCTATTTCCATTTGCTTTTGACACAGAGCAGCTGGTGTACACACAGTGTTACTATTTTTGCCATATGTTTATATTGCAGAAATAGTAAGAGTAGAATGCTATTCCAAATTCAGAAACTTTTTTATGAGTGAATCATTGACTTTATTGACTTATTTACTTAGTCAATTGTTTATGCATATGGCCTGCATTTATGCATATGGTCTCAAATAAAAGATGCTAGACAATCTTATTTGTTGCTATATATTAATTTATTTGTGTATGATTTTAGCCACTTTTGCTTCAAACAAGCATATACAGTCTTGGATTGATAGTATTCTGTGCATTCTTGTTTGTCTGTCCAGTTGCCTGCACAGCTGTCTTTGTCTCCTTCACCACCACACACACATAAACACCTGCCAATAGCGAGGCCTTCAAAAGCAAGGTTTTCAGAGATTTCTCCTTGAGCACAGGTCAGATGGAGTGTTCCACTCTGAATGGAAATGAGTAACTCTCACTGCCACCAGAGAAAAGATTAAAGTGGCATTTAGAGGAAAGGCATTTCTCCACTGGGCATAATAATAAACCTCCTCATCCAAAACAACAGTGGTTAGAATAGAGGGTTGAGCATGTAGACATCTGAGACCTCTTCCAGGTATCTTCACAATTCAAAGGGCTCCAAACTGCATCTCCAAACAAAACACAGTGCAGGCCTTTGTTAAGTATTAAGTGACAACAACAATCACATTCAAATTCAAGTTGTGCTTGACTTAGCAGTTGTAAAGGGAAGAAAAAAACATGTTCCAACATGCTTTTTGGAATTGCAAAATGCAGCTCTTGTCTGTTTGTTTGTTTTTCTGTTTAAACGCTCTGTCTTTATGTGATCCATTAAATTGAGAATACTTCAATACAGAGCAGTCTAGCTTTGGATAGCTTCCAACTGTGAACTATTGTGGAGAAATTACAAGAGAAATTGAGGGTGTAAAATATATATTTAAAATAAAGTTCAATTAGTTAACAATAGCTAATGCAATAGCTATTTTTTTTAGGTTAATAGGCATTTCTACATACTGTATATTAATCCATTTTTAACATATATTCCCATTGGAATCAAACCTTAAGTATAATACATGCAAAGGGTAAGCATCTTTCTGTACATGCAGTGTGTGTATGTATTGACAATAATAATAAAACAACAGGAAATAATACTTGCGTGTACTTTTTACTGTTACAATAGTGTTAAATGTTGTTCAGATGAGGTAAACCACAATTACGTAAAAAAAAAAAATCTAAAACTCCTGTTACGTTTTGAGTAACAGTGTACACTCACACATATAACAAAAGACTACAGTATTTCAGTAAGTCATTTAGAGATTGACGTTCAGAAGCTGTTAGGTGGAGCCAAGGGCTGGTCTGGTGGGGAGGATTTGGGCGTTGAATAGTGAAGGAGAAAGGTTAGACTCCAAACCATTTTGACGGTTCAAAGGTTACATTTGCATGATGGCCACAATGAGTCCCCTGCCACTTTGTCTTCTACATCTTATAAAACATGATCATTGGGAGTGTGTGACTTTGTGCATTTGTGTGTTTAATAACTACAGGGCAGGCACTTCCATAAGCAAGTACGCTCGATTGATGCTCTCATTTGCTTCTTGAAAAAAAGCTGTTTCTGATTGTTGACGAAAGATGGCATCAATATAGCCTACAGAGAAATGATCTAATTTATATGTAATTTGAAAAGATATGATATGAAATGTATTGGAATTTTCTCTTCCTTATCGGTTACAATGTTTCAGTGCAGATTAGATATTGTCATGACAACTAGCAGCTCAACAACATTAAGCAGTTCACTCCTCTGTGAAAGCCTCTCATTTATGTTGCTAGTGCTGTCATTCCTTTCAGGATGTGCAGGAAATGATCGCACATCCACACCTCAACGGCGCTGTAAATAATTACGGCTATGCTAATGCACGCATATTCATCTGAGTCAGTCCCCCTCCTCTCCCAGTTTTCCCAGTCAAGACAGATTTCACCCTGGAAATGATGGACGGGTTTTGGGCGGGCGCCGTGGATCTGCGCCCATGCAGGGATTCTGGAATGCTTGTGAAGGTCAGGTCTCCTGACAATCTCCACATTGGCCTCTGACACAAATCTCCATTCATCAGTTTAACCTGTTCCCCGGCCGCACGCCAGCTCTGCATAGATCAATCAGCTCGCGTTGTAATTTCATCAGACTTCTCTCCACCCCGCCTCCACCATATGTAAGTCCGCCCATTTATCATCATGGATATTAAGTGCGGGTATTTAAAAACACTTTGGAAAAGGCCTCGACTGCTCTCCACAAGGGGGTAGCACACCGGAGCAGTCGGTGGATGCGTAATGACAGTGAGTAATCATTTGTCACTAAAGTTTGATTGCACACTCAGCAATCTGTCCTCCACTCCGCTCTCTTTTTCGTGATTTCACCGACGTCTCCTCACAGGATTTTTGCAAATGTAAAGTACGGCAATTATCTACAACAGCCGCAGTGTTTTCAAATGCTACTTGTAAGAACAGAGGTGGAAGCCTTGGGTTCTAAAATGCTCCTCTTTATCTTTTGAGTAAAACAGTGTTTTTCCAAGGAACAGTGTCACATTCCATGTCTACGTCCCAATATTCATCATCCTGCCACTGACAGTCTTTGCCAGGATAATTGCATTATTTTACCCCCCTTCGTGAAGAATGTGTTTTCATTTTGAGAGGAATTATGCTGATTTTGTTGTCCCTTTGTTTTGCTCGCTTCAGGTCCCCTTCCCCCGTCGCGTGAAGCATGGCTTGTCGGCATGCTTACCAATGACAAATGGGGGACGGCGCTGAGGTCTTTGGGGAGAGGAAGAGGAATCAGGTGCACAGCGGCTGGGATGAGGCTCGAGTTCTGCTAAACCCAGGGGCCACCGGCAGAGGAAGAGAGAAGCAGTCCGGGCTACAAATTAATACATTCACGTGGGAGACAAAAATGGTCGCGCTATTTTTCCTGCCTGCCGTTGCATTGCGATGCACAATCCCCACTGCACCCTTCATACGAATGTTGCTGTGGAGGGTAATTCCAAATGCAGAAAGGCAGTAAAGCTCCTACGCCAATGTGATGTTGACTGAATGCTGAGATCCGGAGGAGAGATTTCAAGCGCATTTAAAAATTCTGGGGGAAAAAAATAAAATAATAATAAAGATAATAACACACAAATAATTCCACTTCTCAAATGAATGGGATTCAGAAGTGTACTTGACAGGTAAAGGAGGAGCGTGCGGGAACAATTCACCAGAATAATTTTTAGGCTATTGCAATATCAGAGAAAGAAATGAATTTCTGCTGAAGTAAATTCTGCTGAAGGTTTTGCATCAGCCGTGGCCAACAGTTAATTTAACAAAGAAAGCCCTAAACGCAAGACTATTTACTAATGGCTAACCACACAAGAAGAGGATTATTCTCTTTAAAACTATATAGAGGCAAAAAGTGCAGTCAGAATGCTTTGATTTGCATATTATTGCAAGAGCATGTAAAAAATAAAACCCTGCTGCTTCTACCAGCTCACACAGCCTGTTAGGAAATATCTTACAACTCATCTCTGCTCTTTAATGAATGCAAAAATTACTTGATCATTTCCACCCAGAGTGCCCATTTATTTGCAGCTATAATGAACTTATAAATTCTCACAAAGGAGTGTGATATGCGATCATCGGGGAAAAAATATCTGAAATAGGTGGAAGATTAATGCTGTTGTTTTGGGCCAGGGATGTAAAATTGGTTTTCATTGAGCAGCAGGGTTTTGTATTGACACATTATTTTTCCCTCTGCCTCCTTGCCCTTGTAAAATTACCCTGGATTTGTCCTCTATGGTGCAGCATTGAATTATTTAATAAAAATGTTATTTTCAATGAGTATTTATTTTGGGTCATTGGAAATTTAATTTTTGAATCGACTGGCACAGCAAGATCTTAGCTGTGCACAGCGGTCCCGGGAGGTATTTCAATTCATGAGACGAAGTTTAAGCTGTTTATGGGTCTATGAGTGAGATCTGGAAAGTAAGTAATAATAAACAGATTAGCAGTGAATTAATCGATTACTCAGTGTCTTCAGTCACCGTATTTAGTTAAATTTATCGAGAAAATTTGGATGAATTCAGCTGTCTAATACAGGGATTTAGGCAGAAATAATACAATAAGAATGAACAATATTTTACAGCATTTATTCATCCATGTTAGATAGATTTAACCTTTCAAGTTGAATACATTAACATGAATGTATTGCGAACAAACATGAATAATATTATACAACAATTTGTCTGTGTTTGCATGTTTCAGAGAGACTATCATTTTTGTGCATTAGTAGTGGGGATTTTTCGGTGCTCTTTTTGTTTCATCATTACGCCAGTAAGTGGCGACATATGACATATAATTTACTTAAAGGGGTCATAGGTTGCCCATTTTCCACAAGTTGATATGATTCTTTAGGGTCTTAATGAAAAGTCTGCAACATAGTTTGGTTAAAATTTCTCAATGGTAGTGTAAAAAACACCTTTCTTGTAAAGTGCATGTAGCATCCTATGACCCCTTTAAATTATTCCGTCATTCATTGAGAACAATTAACTCACTGAACTGATTTGTTCATACACTAATTCATTCAGCTTTTTTGAGAAAGTCACTGAATCAATCACTCAACTGATTCGATAAAAAATACAAATCTATTCAGCAACACTAGTGTGTTTTGTTTGGAGACTATTCTCCTCTGGCTTTGCCTGGAACCATGTTCATTTTTGAAGAAAAATTTGACAGTGAAACCCGCAACACAGGGTCTAAAATGTAAGCACAGCTTTTGTGATATTGTTCAATTCACTTAATAAATATTAATTGTTTGTTCATGATAACTAATAAACTATAGGAACGAACTAAACCCCATTCTTAAACTCTAAAACATGGTTGTACAGTGGGCTTCTCTAAATGCTCCTGCTCACAATGAGATGGCTAACCATGTAAATACACATTTCTAGTCCCAACTGATCTAGCCACACTGAACTTGAGTAATAGAAAAAGAGACTTGGAATAAAGTCCTCGAAGCAAGACTCTGACAGTGTCCTTTTAGAAAATAACAGCCACAAGGACAGAAAGTCACTTGGTCTTGTGGCCACTCATGGCTCTTAAATTGTTAGCCACTAGCAAAAGCGAGTCTTCAGAATGAAAACTCCACTCAAACACACAGGACAGAGAACAGAAAAAAAAAAATCCTCTAAACACCCCCTGCATCCCCACAGCCATTTGATTCCCAATTGCAGTAAAAAATTAAAAAAATTAAAAATAAAAAAATAACCGTGCATATATCTGTGTTATTTATGTTGGCATATATACTGTTCAAAAGTGTTTTTTTTATAAAATAATTTTATTCAGCAATGTCACATTAAATGTATCAGAAGTCATTTACATTGTTACAAAAACATGTATCTAAAAATGTATATATCTCAAATTAATGTGGTTCTTTTGAGCTTTCTGTTCATCAAAGAATCAGAAAAAAATATTAGACAACAAATAGACAACATTTATATTAAATTATAATACTATTTGAAAATAGTACTGTTTTAGTACATTTTTTATCACATGATTGAAGGCTTGATTTACAAAAGATTTACACAAACATTTACAAATCTTATCAACCCCAAACTTCTAAACAATAGTTTATGTATTTTGTATGTGTTTGTGTATATATTTTCCAAGTGGATTTCATGTTTCAAGCCTAATGTACTGCTGAAATTGGTAATACATAATTCAGCACAAATGTTGACGAGAGGACCAGCACTCACAGTGCTTAATGGGTTTTAAGTGTTCACATTGTCATGGATCATTCTGCCTCTATTCAGACAGTTATGTCTCCCTGATGTCACAATCTATTTTGGACACTTCTCCATTCCATCATATAGGTCTAGTGGAAAATTGTGCTTTGTGCTGTACTCTGAACATTTATAAGAGCATTCTGAAGATCCAAATATAGATGCCAATCCTCTCTAGCCACTGTTGAAAATCACAATAACACAAACGCCTCCAAAGAAAACACTGGGAGGCTTTGACGTTTTGATGTGAATGCTTTTTTACCCTGATTTATAATAGCAGCCTACCTCCCTGAGCAATGTAGATAAGATGTACAGACAGGAAACATTTCAGGGGATGTGATAAGGTTGTAGTATGTCCATGCAGCACGTCTTCAGCGATGATTACTACAAATCTTCTGCGCGAGAGGGAACAGAGGGCTTAGACATACTTCAATCGGCACTGCGGCTTGGAAAGAAGCAAGTAGTTAGTAAAATGGTCTCTAGGAAAATGATGAGGTTTGTTGTTCAGAGATAGACACATCACATTATAATAGAGCCCACAGGAGCCAAAGAGTGTCGAGTACGCAATGCTTTTCTTGTCTTTGTCACTATCGTTTGAGGATCAGTAGCTTTACTGGGGTAAAAAGACCTCCCATCTTGATCCCAAAAGAGAGAGTGAGCTTCTTTATTTGACTTGAAATGCTGTTCTCTCTACAAATGTGAAGGGACTGCGCTCAAACGGCACAGCTTGTGCACAATGTCACCCACGTTAAACCGACCTCAAACTTGAACGAAGTCAAGCATGCAGCTCAACTGCTGAGGTAATAAAGACTCAATTATGATTGTTTTCTTTCAAGGCCATCTGCCTTCTGATTCTCCCTCCTGCTGAAGCCAAGGAAGACGCTGGGATGATCTTGTTTAGAAATGACACGAACAACTCGGTGAACAATAGCAAAAAAAAATAGGTTGCATATAAGCAGACTGCTGATTTAAATAAAAAAAGTTTATTTGCCTCTGAAATTCAGTCCTATTCACTCAAGATGAGACAATATGGAAGAACATCTCACCTGGTGCCATACAGTCAAAGTAATAAAACCGAAATATTGTACTCAGTGTGAGATGGTCTTTTCCAAAGTCATTTCAATCTTCCCACAACATGGTGCTGCTGAATAAAAGCAGCTTGAAGCAACCCTCAGCATTCAAACGTGAAACCCCTGTAGCACAAAATCTCACATATAGTACTTCAGTGAAAACAGAAAATACAGATGATTTGAGAGTTAAATCAATAGATAATATTTCAAACATCTATCTATCTATCTATCTATCTATCTATCTATCTGTATGTATGTATGTCTGTCTATCTATCTATCTATCTATCTATCTATCTATCTATCTGTATGTCTGTCTATCTGTCTATCTCTGTGAAACATGTAAACCTTCAAACCACAATTGTTTCCTAGTTTAAAATAGTTTTTTTTTTTTATTTCAAATCATTGTATTCTATTTACATTCAAATTTTAATTATAATTCTGCACCTTGTTTGCTGCCACAGTTCATATTTTTGCATTTGTACGTTTTCAGTAATAATATCATAAATCACTATCAAATTCATTAGTACCGATCCAATGGTTTCTTTTTATGGTCGGGAAAAAAAAAATGTTTCAGAAAGAATCATAGATTTTAGTCAGTAGTGCATTTTAGTGGATTATTTGATTAATGTCATGATAATCTTCCCTAAGGGTTTTTCATAGCACTTTAAACAGGAAATCACTTCAGGATGGACAGTATGCAGACCATGTGGTAGACAAAAGTCCAATGTAATATTACAAGCTGAAGACATTGCTATCGTGTGCCACTGCGCATGGTCACATTTATGAGCCGACACCTTGAAAATGCTGAACCATGCAAACGCTGATGAGAACTGGCTTGAACTCAACATAATTTTCTTTCCTCAAGACTGAGACGGGAATGCACACACACACACACACACACACACACACACACACAAAGGTACTAATGTTAACATATAACCTTTAATTTTAATAATGTATTTTGAACATTTTGAAATTAATATTAATATTAACCAATGCTTCACAAGTATTATGTAGAAGTACTGTGCATTGTCAGTTCATATTAACTAACCTTTCTGGTAACACTTTAGGTTAGGGAACTCTATTCATTATTAACTATTGCTTGTTAGCATGCATATTACTAGCATATTGGCTGTTTATTAGTACTTATAAGGCACATATTAATGCCTAATTCTACATGACTATTCTAGATCCATTAATCCTATCCCATCCCTAAACTTAACAACTACAACTACTACCTTACTAACTATCAATATGCAGAAAATTATACGTTTATTAGGGAAAACACTTATAGTAAATATGTGTTCCCTAATCTAAAGTGTTTTTAACAAATTTTAACAAGCTCATTGTGAATCATTAATGTAGACTAATAATGCAGGAGCACATGTAAAGGAAACTACTTTTTTTTTTTTATTCTGTGTTGATGGGTCGTTTTTAATATAAAATATAATTATGCTGCTTCTTCCAAGTTATGAATCAAGTGTGCATCTTCAATACAGTGCCATTTCTTGATAATCATACTGACCTCAAGTCCTTATTAACACAGTGCAGCCTGAAATTGAGGTAACTACATGTAACTTGGGTAAATAGAAATTGATTCTTTTTTTTCTTTTTTTTACAACAGTGTCCCAGAGTGACATGAGAAGAATGACTTACAAACGATCAGCACTTCATTTAATACAAACTGCCATGAGCCATGTCTTCCAACTAGGAAATGATATGCTGATGCATCTCTAAGGGTGTAGTCATTTTTCAGACCTTGCTTCTTCAGATTTGCCCTGTGTTTGCAGGATTACTTCTCTCCCCCCTTCCCCCTTCAACGTGTCTCAGTGGAGACAATTAAAGTGTGACAGCTTTTCATTTAACAAGTGCTGTTTTAGCTTGTAGGGATGAACACATGGCATTCTAATTATCGGCGAACGGCCCACAGACTCCTCACTATTTTAGTGTGTCTCTGATGTGGCCTGATGTACCTGACAGCCCAGGAACACTGGCCCTGAAATTACCAGGATTAATGCTGCAAGAGCTGAAAACTCCAAATAGGCCTCCAAAGTTTGAAGGGATATAATATGCAGCCACCACGCAGGTGCATGATTTCACATTCACTTTCTTATGATTCTTAAGACTTGACATATTCCAAGAGCCACTGATGAAGGGATATGAGTTCAGTAAGTAAATCTGTAGATATTTCTTGACATAATAAAAGCCATTTACAGAGAATCTGGCAAGGTTTTTTTTTATTTTTTTATCTTGGATGTTATACATATTGCAGCAGTTCAGAAAAGACATGTGAGTGAGTGGCACTAAAAGGTTAAAACTCTATTGCAAAGTATGTACCAGCTACACTAAACCCTACCCTAAACCGAACCGATAGTGTTAAAAGCAAATGTGAGTTAAAACGTATTTGCTGAAGCAACCATGGCCTTTTACTTTTTGTCTACAAAGTCTTTGCCTTCTTTTATTGTGATCCACAAATGGGTTTTCATCTAACTGAATATACTGCTCTGCACATCCCTAGTCAAAACATAGTTTTGTGCAAGGAACCATGTGAAAATAAGTCTTTATTAATCAATAATTGTCCCTGTAACCATAATTTATTTAATAATAAATTTAATTTATGTAAACAGGAATAAAATATATTAGTGTTTTACTGCCACTAGCGTCAATTTAACCTGGAAACTGCAGTGGATTGTATGTATAGGTACGCTTTGCAGGTATGGATGTTTTTTTCAATGAGTATATATTGCTATTGAGTTAAGAATTACCTAAGAGGCAGTGCTCATCATAAATCAATTATTCACTCGCTCTTTCAAATAATCACTGAATTGATTTCTGATGTGTTGCAAAATAAGATGAAAAATGGACCAGGATCAAAGGAGCTCTTATGCACAGTGATCTAAAATGTTGAGTCAAACAAAGGTTTTCACTGAGTTCATTTCACTTTGCTCTTGCATCAGATTTTGCTATCCTGCTATTGCACCATATTGGGGACACTGAACCTTTTATATTTTATAAGATTTGCTGCTGACATTTGCTGATGTCATGTGTTATAAATGACTTGTTCTTAAAGGGTTAGTTCACCCAAAAATGAAAATTAGCCCATAAATTACTCACCCTCAATGTATCCTAAGTGTATATGACTTTCTTCTTTCAGACGAATCCAGTCGGAGTTATATAAAAAATTGTCTTTGATCTTTCAAGCTGTTTAATGGCAGTCAGCGGGTGTTGCATTGCTTAAATCCAAAAGAAGTGAAATAAAAAGTGCCCATCCATAAAAAAAGTGTCTCACACGGCTCCGGGGGGTGAACAAAGCGAACAAAGACCTCCTGTAGCGAAAAATAACCATATTTAAAATGTAATAATCAATTTAATCTAGCTTGCGCTCACTGTTGTAAACGGAAGCAGCTCCGGGCGGATGACGTATGAGGTCGGCTTTGCGCATGTGCCGCTCAGAAGTGACGAACGCGGAAGCGCAGGGGAGAGATCAAAACAAAACAACGGTCAAGAATTAGAAGTACAAAACGAGGATTTGTAAAGAAGAATGTCGGAGGATTTCGATATAAGCCAAGAGGAGACTGGTTTTCCTTTGCTAAAGTAAGGAAACTTTGCTTCCTTTGCTCCTGTTCATACACACCTAGGATGCATTGAGGGTGAGTAATTTATGGGCTAATTTTTATTTTTGGGTGAACTAACCCTTTAAGAGATCATGGATCAGATCAGGGAGATTGTGAGTGACCAGTTACTGAATTTCCAAAGCCTTTAGCAAATCCACAAAAATAAAAGCTAAACCACTGACATGAGATAAAATGTTAAGCGTTCTACCAAACACCTTGTCAGTAGTCTGAGTGTTAGGTTACTTATGTTACCATGTTCAGTTAGCAGTGCCAGAGTGCAGCTAGATGATCTTCGGTAAGATCTTGTTTATTTAATCAGAACTACAACACACAATGATTTGCATATTTTTACACAGTTTTATAACCGTTTTGAGTAGAGTTTCTTTTGGGGTTTTTTGGCTTTCACACCCAAATGAATAAATATTGAAAAACAGATTATTTATTCAGCTACTAGAATTACCATATAACTTGCAATTTCTGAGGAGTGCCGCTGACAATTCTTTGCAGTTTTAGGTGGAATGCCTCGCACTGTTTTGCAGTTTTAAACAATTACATTTTATTTTACTTCACAAAATGAAGGAATTTGTTGTCATATTTACCTACAAACCAAATTATAAAGTTATGTTGTACAAGAAAAACACTGTTATATAAGCAATTTGTGGCTAGTAAATGTTAGATAAGCAATTTATGGCTCAAAGAGTTACTTTCCATCACAGCAGACATTATGTGTCATTATGTGTGTCATTTATGACCAATGCGGCAGCTCGGTGTATACAGCACATGTTCTGCTGATGTCTAGACAACATGAAAACAGAACAACACGTTTATTAGAAGCCTGCATCATCTTTTGGGCTGAATTGAAAGGGTTTAATACCGACATAAATGAATGAGTTCAGAAAAAAATATTTATATTTATACATGCAATATAATGTACTCCATTATTGCAAGGAGGAAAGATTTAATATTATATCATTATAACATGAAGTCTTTTTTTTAGTCTGTTTCAGGTCAATACAACTTGGATTGAGAAATCATTTCTCTTTCAAGATTTCATACACATTTAGTACATCTTAGTCTAACTGCACATAGAAATCAACACTTCAGGTAGGTTAGTGGAGGTCACACATTCAGAACAGGTGCTTCAAAAGAAAAGGTTTGGCTTTATTCAGCCATCTTCAGTCTACAGCACATCTCACTGTGTTCTAAGATATCCATTTTTACCCATTATGCAAAAGAACCCTAGTGATCATAGCTCCTGCTTGCCTTTATTCTCTCAGCTGCGCCCAAGGTTATCTCTGCTCATCTATTCTTATCATCTGCTGGTTGATTGATCTGTTACCCCTGCACCCAATCCACTTAATAGATGAACAGTTTTTAAAAGCCATCACAGACAGACAGTGCTGAGGAAAAAAAGTTATCATAGATTACCCTTTTTTGGTTTTTGGTCTACAAGGACTTGGACTCATTTGCATTCATCTAAAGTTGAACTGACGGCATTCTTTAGCACTGACTGTTTCTCTCTAAACATACTATTATGAATCATCTATTCGCCTCATACTTTGGATTTAATATTTGGAATGTGCAAGGTTTTGAATTTGTCTGATTGCTATGTTCATTTAAAACCTTTGACAACAAGCCTTTGAAAATTTAACTTGAAACATTTCTCTCGACTGTGTTTTTGGAAGACATTTCTCTCATGAGGCAATGATGTTTCAAGTTCAATATCATTTTGATGCATCAGTTAATTTGGGTGTTGGAAACCGAAATCCCACATCCAATTTGCATTTCCAAGGAAAGCTTAGTTGACACTGATATTTATTCCCAAATACGAGGGGACAAATGATTACAACATCATAACCCTGCTGCTTCTACACCATTTACTCTCTACTACCTCTGGATGGGAGTGAAGTTCCTAAATGCAAAGGAGAGCTGAGAATAAATCTCTGTCTTTTGACAGTTCTATCTGTCAGACTTTGTGATGCAGAGATGTTTCAGCGAGGAAATACCCTGAGGATGTGAACAAATCAGGGTATTACTGCACGATTAATGTAGCTGAAAATCTTTCCAGCTGTTGATTGTTAGGGGAAGAACTTGCCAGCTTTGAGAAACTAATATCAGGTAAATTAAACGCATTGCTGATTTAGGGAAACATCTTGTGGGACACTGCTGTCTATTTTAACAGTTCACTTTTTATTATTGTTTTATTTTTTAATTATTTTTGATAATGCTTCTTAAAAGGTGACCCAACTTTCTGAGTACTAGATAAGACCTTAAATCAAGCTGGCATAAAGAGATGATGGGTTTTGCGAAACTGACTTCCATAAATGCTTTATTTATTGGACTCTTTTTTGACTGAATGTACGTTCTCTCCACTCTCACAGAACCATGTACAACCTATGAAATGATGAGGAAATTCTCATTAGTTATCTGTGGGCTTTTAAGAATGAAGCATTTGTGTGTCATATTTTAATCACTGCCATTCTCACTTTTGCTCGAATTTGAGATACTTTCATGGTTCTGTTTAATTTAGTGGAAAAGACTGTGAGAAGTCCTGCTGACGAAATATACATCTGAAGACTTTAGTTGCCATGACATGCTTTAAATTGAAAAAGAAGATCATTTATTAGACATGCTGGCATAAAGAGACTAGGATGATGTAAGAGGACTCTTTTTTTATGTGAACATTCTTTAAAATTCATAGAACCTGCTGTCAAAATGTATAATAGGTGAGCGAGGAAACATCAGAAGTCCTTCTATAAAAAGTGACAGGAGGGCATTCAGAAATCTCTTATCACCTGGCTTGTCCATTTCACCAATGTGCATATTTTGAGCCAATCCAACACTGTCAATAGGGCCATTCGCACCGCATGAACCTTTTCATAGTACCAGAACTAATTGTGGAACTACCCACTTTTTGGCGTTTTCGCACCGCAGGAACTGGGTGCAATTTTAGTACCGGACTGCCTTTTTCGAGAACCAAATTAGCTCCTACTCCAGAGCAGGGTCTAACCAGCACAACTGGTACTAATCGTGACGTAAGTAGACATTGATTGGCCAAACGCATATGAAAAC
>NW_015647043.1:356175-372539 GCF_001515625.1 Sinocyclocheilus rhinocerous
AAGTGAATGATGTGTGCTCCCGGCGCCTATTTATACTATAGTCGCACCGGTAGTGACTTCATGGCTGTCGCCGGCCAACGAGTTGGTGTTCTTTCAATGTATGCTTCAGACACAGGTCACGACGAGGCGTTCCCCCATAGCGACCCCTAGAGGACGCACTGAATCGTCCCAGTACTTTAGTACTGTACATTTAGTTCTGGAACTAAAGCGGTGCGAAAGGCCCTAATGAGCCCTACTTCGGCCTTAATGAAAACTTTTTCAAAGGCAGCTTAATTTAGACAGTGTGTTAAAGAGTGAGCGCTCTACTTGACTTACATGTAGGAGAGATGTATATCTCTCATACTGAGGTTAAACCAGGGGCACCTTCGCTAAAAAGGCAAAAGGAAAACAAAAAAATGGAAGATACAATTATCAACAGTAACAGAAAAAAAAGTGTGTTAATGCCCGCCTCTTATTGTCTCTTGATCACTGTGATTGGCTGATTACCCTGTCAGTGTGATAATGGGACGGCTTGAATGGGTCAGTCTGGAGGAAAAAGGACATACTTACAAATCACTCACTTAAATAGGGCAATTTTTAGTCACATACAAATCAAAATTAATCAAAATTATTATTATTTTACTAAACTAGTTAGTGACAGATAAAAATGTGCCTTTACTATATTATTGTACTTATTTTTGAAGCAATGTAAAAAATAAATGAATTCCTGTACCTAAAATAAAAAGGTAAATTAAACTCTCTCTCTCTCTCTCTCACACACACACACATATACACAGTGCCGCTTGAAAGTTTGTGAACCCTTTAGAATTTTCTATATTTCTGCATAAATATGACACAAAACATAATCAAAATTTCAAAGTCCTGAAAGTAGACAAAGAGAACCCAAACAAACAAGTGAGACAAAAATATGTTCTTTGTCATTTATTTATTCAGGAAAATTATACAATATTATATATCTGTGAGTGGCAAAAGTATGTGAATCTCTAGGATTGGCAGTTAATTTGAAGGTGAAATTAGAGTCCATCTGTTTTTCAGAGTTGTTTTCAATCAGTTAAATTACTATCAGGTGTCAGTGCGTGCCCTGTTTTATTTAAAAAACAGGGATCTATCAAAGTCTTATCATGTTTGTGGAAGTGTATCATGGCATGAACAAAGGAGATCTCTGAGGACCTCAGAAAAAGAGTTGCTGTTGCTCATCAGGCTAGAAAAGGTTACAAAAACATCTCTAAAGAGTTTTGACTCCACAAATCCACAGTCAGACATACATTAATGAGGAAAAAAAATTAACTTAAATGATTTTAGCAAATGGCTGCAATATAACAAAGAGTGAAAAATTTAAGGGGGTCTGAATACTTTCCGTACCCACTGTATATATATATATATATATTAGTAGAGAGTGTGGGAATGAGGCAGTTTTGCCCTTGACTTCACTGCAGCAATGACAGGCCAAGCTCAGTGTTGAGCCATAGTTTGGACCTTATAGTGTTGTCATGATCTGTTGGTTGTCTCCACTCATTCATTGTGTGGGAAAAGGGCATTGGTGATGTAGGAACTGGAGGCAAGCTAGTCTTCACACCTCTCTCCAACTATCCAGCCATGGGTAATTTCACCTTTGAGCTGGTGGCACAGTCACACAAGCGGACAGAACACAATCTTCTCCTTGGATCCCAGGAGGCCTTGCTCTTGTCCACACCAAGAGTGTTATGCTCTCAAAAAACCGCAGCAACAGAAAACTACCATTTTTTCCCCCATTCTCTGTCGGTGAAATACAAGACGCTTCCCAGCAAGCTCTGCCCTGCTTGTCATATATGGTTTTGGAGAACGAACAGGGCCTAGCACTCCAAGGCAGCTTCAGGCAAATGTCACTTTAAGTTACGTGCACCGTATTGTGTACAAATGGAGGAAATTCAAGACCCCTGTTACCCTCCCCAGGAGTGGTCCACCAACAAAGAACACTCTAAAAGCAAGATGTGTAAAAGTCCACTAGGTTTCAAAGGACTGCAGGCTAACTTCTTGCTTTTATACAGCAGTATTCCTTTTACATAGTAGCAGTTAAAATATGTCTTGTAAATCTCAATTTATAGTATTAATTTAATCAAATTAAATATAAAACCAAAGCTATTTGCCACTGCCGTGGCATTAACGTTTTTATAGAGAATATTTTATAGTTTGTTATAGAAAAACAAGTTATGGTCAGAGTCCAGAGCCTCGATCATAACATTATAACAAGCACCTTCCAAGTAGAGACCTGCACTATCGCGGGTCCCAACGCAGCAGAGTGCGGCGCGGGACAGCACCTGATGGGCGAGTGCGGGTGCGGACGGATAGAGACTTGTGTGTGCGGGATGCAGTGGTGTAGGCCTACTCACACTAGGCAATCTTAACCGTGTCCGAGCGCGTTTGACCTCCAAAGCCCGGTTCGTTTGACTAGTGTGATTGCTTAGTGCTGCGCTCGGGCACGGTTCGTTTACCCGTCCCTGGCTCGGTTCGGTTGGAAGAGGTGGGCCAGAGCGCGGTTCAGTTATATATAGATCAGTGAGTTTGAGCGCTAACCGCGCCGGAGCGCGGAACTTTTGATACGTGCAGCATGATTGCGTGAACATTTCTGAGTGGCAAAAGTCATTGTGAAGAGGCAGCTTCAGGCAAATGTCACTTTAAGTTACGTGCACCGCGAGAATCCTGGAACCAGACGAACGGTCACTGATCTATGAGAAATCAGGTCAAGCACTGAGTGTCCTCCCCTCTACTCATAACTGTCAGGAGCAGAGAGAAAGCCAAATGATCGAGGGGCTGGCTGGAAATATTTCCTTAATGGGTGCCCATGCACACCAACGCAAAGACGCACACACAGCGCTGGAATGGTGACACCGAGATAATACATCATCCACAGAACACCAGGGGGCAAAGAATAATGTCGACCCGGGTCAGCAAACATGGCAGCACATCAGCTTTATATGAATCTATTATTATTAAGACTATTCTGAGAGCACAAATAAGAGGTTTTTCATCTTTTTCAGAGGACAAATTATATAAAAAATAATTATTTGAAGAAATAAATATCGTCTTTTTTGAAGCATCTCTTTAAATAAGTACCTTATGCTAAATCAAACAAACAGACGAAGGCAGACAAGGACAACTGTGCTTTTAAACTAGCAGTAGCCGTTCAGCGCCATGAATGAACATATACCATAGCCTGTTTCATTGTCTTCACACTTATATTTCTTGCAGAATCTCTCAAGCAGCTGAGTCCTTGAGCTACACCTAGTGGCAAAGCTTTTGTCTCAGATCGGCAGCTGAATGGGTTCCCCAGACGGTCTCTGTGAAGAAAGGCAGCAAGAGCAGAAGCGCAGTAAACAAAGAGGTAGAAAGATACTACATTACAGCCTGTCCGCGTGTGGAAATGGTCGAACGAGGACACGAGGAGAGAGGAACTGCACCTCAGAGCAGCAGTGGAGGCAGTAAAACTGACCAATCACCTCAGGTGTAGCACTTCAGGTTGTGCAGTGCAAGCTCACATGAATTGTAAGGTTTCTGCAGGGATTGTGAACAGCACTAGATGCACTAAATAATTTAGCTTTCTGAGTGTGTCATTTCGGAGATACAATGTGTTTTTGCAGCGATTCACTCATTCCTTATTCAGAGTCACAGGGTTGTTTTAACCAGAGAGGAAGCATAACTTTTATCTTTCAGACATGTTTTACGAACAGCACGGATGTATTTCATACAAATGTGGGTGCAAGAGAGAGAAGGAGTGTGTGTGTGAGTGTAAAAGAATCAAAGCCCACATGAAGAAAACTCCTTTGTTCTTATAAGCTGCATGTCCTGTGTAAATCCAACAAGCCACAACTAGGCTATTTCAACCTCACGTTCTTCAACCGAAGAACCACAACATCTTGGTCAAAGGTCTCCATGATCATGCCCACTTTGAGAGCGTCAATCAACAACATCCGTCACTGAGGTGTAAAGCCCACAATCAATGATTACAGCAGTGTGAGGGAGAGAAGGGTAGAGGACGAGGAAAGATGAAAATCTTTTCTTTTCATCTTCTTTTCGCTTCACATCTAATCTGGGTAAATGGTTCTCAGCATGGTTAAAACACAAACATCACGGTTGGCCATTGTTTAAAACAACACAGGAGAGGACGAAGGCTTCTCGATTGCATTTGATTATTTACAGTGGCTTTACAAAGAATATCTGAAACAGAATTCATCATAACAAATGGACATGATTACCTTTCTGTAATAGAACATAAGTGTCTTTTGTTCAGAAATTGCTTTCCTATCACATCAGTGGTTTGTCCATTTGAACCCAGAGTGCAACCATTAAATCAGGGGGCTCATTGTGATGAGTGCTGCGCAACATATGATCAGAAGTGAGCTGGAAGCCAGCATTTTCGTGGATAAGATTACCTCGAAGGGGGAAGCCTTGTATCGAGCTCTGACAAACAAGACAGAACAAATGTCTGTTGTCAGGCAATGGAGTGATCGGGGCGGGCTGTCAGTGCACAACATAAAGACAATTCAATGCAAGAAAGTGCCAATACACGTCAATGACAATGGCACCGTTAACCTTTTAATGACGCTTATTGATGCACTGTCATCTACAGCAATTTACTTAGTGGTATTTGAAGGTCTTTGTAATTCTATTACAATGGTATAAGGAACACAATGACGCTAACATTCTGGCCAGTAAACATAAGATGATAATTATTCTCATGTCATCAATCATTTAAATTATGTTATTTTGTTTAAATAAATTAAAAAACATCATTTTAAATGCTAAATTTAAATGTAGGCATCATTTTACATTGAACATTATTTAAATTATATAGTAAAGACATTTATAATGTTACAAAATATTTCTGTTTTAAACAAATGCTCTTTGAACTGAACTTATCAAAGAATACTGAGAAAAAATAAATAAATAAATAAATATATATATATATATAAGTTTCCATATTGACAGTATCAACAAAATATTAAGCAGCACAAGTGTTTTCAACACTGATAACAGTTAGAAACATTTCTTGAGCACTGAAGACAGGACTAATCAGCTTACATTTTAAAATATATTACAATAGAAAACAGTTCTTTTTTAATTATTTTAATATTTCACAATGTTTTAAGAGACTTCTTTCAAAAAATACTGTCCTAACTTTTTCCTCAATATAAAATTTAAATAAATTAACATTAGCATTAGCATTTTAAAAATTTACTAAAAATAGGGGAAATGCACAATTAAAAATCCAGTACTGACAAATTCAAAAATAAATAAATCCAATATCAGCCAATAGCGATATGTCACAATTATAATATTGTGCATCCTTAACAATGATTGTTCCTGTTTTCTTTCATGTACGTTTTCCTCCTTGTCCTTTACCTCCTTAACTTCTCTTGACACAAATGGCAATTCCCATACAAGATTATTGATATGCAAAACCATGCACAACCCCCCTCCGCAGGCAAGTGATCATAGTATAAATGCCACATAGCACACAGGTGAGTTAATTAATAAATGTTGTTTTAATTAAATCAGGCAGGGATCCAAGTATCCACAGATTACTGTTTCCTATAATTAAGTAATTAGACCTGGCATTTTTTGAACACATACGAGGCAGAGGATGTTATCCACAGAGCGTCGGCACAAATATAAACTCCCCTATGCCGTTGGCGGAGGTAAAACAGGAACTGGACCTCCCCTGCAAGACTTGGTCAATTGATTAATGTGAGATTGTTGCTGGTACTGCTGTCTTTCAGTTTCAAGAAGCAGTGTTTGTGTCAATCAGGCATGAAATGTAATTAGAAAGTCTGCTCAGTGCAGTGGTAAGGTGAAAGTGGAGTCAACATGAATCTCGAGAAATGAGCAAAAGGGCTTTCTTCCTGGTGGACATCAGACTTGAATTACCATATCCGCTGCTCAATTTTTTAACATTGTAATATCTGAGGCCATAAAAATGCATGAAGAAAAATGTTATTAATAAAGAATGGTCCAGTCAGTCTTTTTGTGTTTGCCTTTCTTCATCTGCAGAATTTAATTGCCAATTTATTTTAATAAGACAGAACATAATTGATGCGTAATTATGCATTAAGCCGTCTTTTGTGAAGCTGCATTTTTAAAACAAAGTATAAAGTCTGTAAAACTCATTATGACTTATAGCAACAAGGGGACAAACTTCTAGGACTTGCTTCTACGGCTAGTGTGTGATTTCATGCATGTGTCAGGTTCCACAAACCACAAAGTATCTGACCCCTGAGCACATTAGCAATGAGGTAAAGTAAAGGATGTGGTCTATATTCATATTCATATATTCATATCATTCACTATGTCCTTCCATCTCAGATGGCAGTGATTCCACTCTTCATGTGCATTAGTGCTTTTGGTGTCTTTCTCCATTAAGGAAAAACATGATAAGTGCTATAAGTGAGCAAGATTTGTTGGAAGTGGAATACTTCTTGTTTTTTCCAGGAAGTTCTTGGAGTTTATTTTTGGAAGTCTAATTTATGCAAAGCCGTTCTATGGCCCTTGGAGGGCACAGAGACATAATGCCATAAGTCACTCTTGACACTGACACTAGCTTTGGGGGACTGGCCATTTTTGAGGACTGTTGAATCATTTAGAAAAAGTGTCACTTGTTTCTTATTAATTGCCCTCTTGTTTGTAGCCTGGGGCAATGACTCGCCAAGACAAATAACCCCTTTCATGCTGTAAGTTGAATCCATGCCAGGTTAAACAACTAAGTACAACAAGCTCAGCACAATGAACTGATCTCTCTCTCTCTCTCTGTTCTAGAGCAATGTATGTCTTAAACTACAGACCATTAAATGCTCAAGTGTAGATGCTGTGTTGGAGTTTTCAGTTCTGGGAAACAGAAGAAAACTCTTTATGGTACACCGCAATGACCTTTACAAATAAATTAATTGATTAATTAAATGCCAGAATAATGATGAGCATTTTTGATTATTATTAGACTTTTAGATGCATTTCCAACCAGTGTTGTTATTGGTAACATGAACTAAAAATTATATATATATATATATATTTTTTTTTTTTAGATTTTAATGCATCTATCGTATTATTATTATGCCTACCGGCATAATAGACATTGAGAAAATTAATGCCATTATTATTATTATTATTATTTTTAAATGATAACAGTTAGAACATTATCTCTGGCATCCCTAAAATAATAAAACTAAAACTAATATAAAAAAATGGAAAAAATAAACCAAAGGTAATAATGAATAACAAAACTAAACTAATTTAAAGTAAACTTTAAAAAACATAACTGGAGGACAAATGTATAAAATGGCCACAAATTAATTTTAGTTTTAGTTTTTGATACATGGTATATTGCAACCTGCTTACATTAAACAGAAAAATGCAACTAGATGGCATAGCATAGAATGCTAGACTGTGCTGAGAAAGTAATACCATTAAATATATATATATATATATATATATATAAAATATAAAAATATTATTTAAAAAAACTAAAACTAAAAACTATAAAAAGGAAATAAAACTAAGTGACAATATAAACTAAATTAAATGGAACGACTGAAAAAAAAAAAAAATAATAATAATAATACCTTCAATATCAGCCCACCCCCAAAATGCTTCAGATTTCAGACATGCACATAAGTATGCATCTTTTTAGTGTACACTTAAAACACTCCATTAAACAGTTGAATTATCTGTATTCTATATACTATGACATGATGTTCAGGAAAGGAGGTCAATTCTACTGACAAACCAGGTATTTTGGTGGTCCAGTCATGTTTGTTATTGGGTTGCCCTTTAGCCAAATGTTATCTTGCATGGAGATGAATCCAATAACTTGGTGTCCTTAATAATGGGAGAAGAGACCACAAATGGCTGGAAGAGAAATCAAAATAGCTCTCCACTGCATTTATATTGGTCAGCCAATAACTCCTGTCCAACACAGACTCAAAAACCAATAAACAGACGTGTTCACTGGGACTTCAGCAACCTTTAGGAATGCCACGAGACTGCCTAAATCCTACAATCACAGATGTGATGTGAACCATCCACATCACACTGAAACACAGGGGTTTAGAGAGAGAACGTGAAAAGAAAAAGAGAGGAAATGGTCAAATACCAACACAATATGCTGATGTATATGACCTAATTGATCAGCTTCGGTAGGAATGAATGGAAGATAATTATGCAGTATGCCAGACGACAGGGGTCAAATGTTTTAAGCGAGAGCATGCACATTCCTTGGAAGCACACTAATGGGATGTGTTTGACCTTGTGCCCTGGCACAGTGAAGGCAGATTAGGCAATGGTTAGCACTCTGACTGATGGGATGAGGGCATGTGATGACAGAATACTCTCTGACAGTTGCTCATTTATTGCATCATCAATTACAGATAGGGTTAAAAGGATAAAAGAGGGATATTTCTCTACATGAAATTCAATATGCAGAGTGAATTTTCAAAACATGATGCACAACGATCAAACTATATTTATGCACTGGAATATAAATTAACTGTCAGAAAATTGTCGATGGTTTTATGTTTTATTGTCTCTTTAGTTGCTGTGTTGTGCGAGGGGGTCAGTCTCGCAGGTATATTAAAAATGACTGCAAGAACTGGAAATAAGCGAATTCACAGACACTACTATCAGATACAGTAGATCAGCATCGAGTTTTGAATTTTCACTGTCACTCAGATTGTTCCAGTGAATCTGTCTGCGTGACATCTTTGTTTATCTTGAAACAAAAATGAAAGATGGACATATTCCTGCCCATCATATGCTCCAAAGGGAAATATATCTCTCACTCTTTCTTTTTTGCAACGTCACTTCTGTTCTGAGGGGTTATATCCCCAATCATACGAGAAGATAAGCAAATAAAGTTGTCCTGACATTTTGTAACAACTGTGACAAGAATTCCTCTGTACACGCTGACATTTTGAGTCCATGACTGATTATTGCTGATAAGGAACAAGAAAGGGATAAGGTCATTCTCAATCCAGACCAAATGCATATTTTATTGTAGCCCAAGACCGTTTTGTGCACTTTAATAACACCAGTTTCTATCTATCTATCTATCTATCTAGAGACAATTTTCATTCAGAAATTGCTTGTAAATTTCACAATTATAAAGAAGGGGCAAGTAACATGATATTTTGAAGTAGAAAAACTGAAATAGTATTTTATCGTAAAATGTATCCCAATGATGTGTGTTTCATGTACAACAAAGGATTTGTATAGTGTATCTAAGAAATTGTTTTGTTAGTTTTATGACATTTCATGTATACACTGATGCAGATCATCTGCCCTATTATCTACTGTACATAATCAACTATAAAAGCAGGGCTTTAAATGAAACTTCAATGCATAAACTTAAAAATGGACCCATATGATGAATCATAGATGAACTGTGTAATTATTTGTCTGTTAAATCAAAATAGATAAAAGCTTCAGTGCAGCTTTGTAGTTAATTTTACAAAACTGAACTGGCTCCAGTTCAGTGCAAACAGCACATCTCCAAGTCCAGCACCGGCAGGAGACTCACCTATACCCCAATAAGGCATTCACTATCCTTTGTCGCCTCATTTATATTTTAAGAACCATCAGAAGATTGATGACTCATTCCTTTTTCTACATTTCACAGCACTCCCCTTCAAAAAAATCTGCATAATTTGAATCGGTTTTATCACCTATGTCTATCTTACTTTGAAAGGAGACGTGCAAAGAGAGCACAGAGATTCCTGACACACTGGGGAAAACCCCTCAGTAAATAGACTGATGGTAATTAGAGCTGGAGACATTGTTCTTGATGAGAGAACAGAGTGTGCTGGTGAATGATGCCATTGCACACCCTGCTCATACCCTGGGCTTTATAGGAGCTACTGTATGTGAGAAGGACCAATCAAATGTATTAAAGCAGAGCGGGGCACTGGGCTGAATAGAATTGCACGAGACAATTGCACACAGTGTCATTCTGATAATGATTTATTGCTAGGAGATTTTTTTTTTATTCCCATTATATTTTCTTACTCCACCTCTCAGCTATTTATGTCTCCACACCAATTAAACTCTTACTCTCTGTGAAGGGACAAGGGAGATGGTTTAAAAGTCCAGACAGTACTAGCAGGAATTAAAAATTACAGAATGGACACTCTGACATTATACGCTTGTAAAAGATCTCATATAGCCTTCATTGGGAAAACTGTGGTTCCCAAAGTCTGTCAGTATGAAACATTGAACATATGAAAATGTTTCTTTTGTGATCACATTTAGTTAGTTTTCCTCTTAGTTTCACTTTCTCTTGGGAAGTCGTGGCCTAATGGTTAGAGAGTCGGACTCGTAACCCAAAGGTTGAGGGTTCGAGTCTCGTACTGGCAGGGATTGTAGGTGGGGGGAGTGAATGTACAGCGCTCTCTCCCACCTTCAATACCACGACTGAGGTGTCCTTGAGCAAGGCACCGAACCCCCAACTGCTCCCCGGGCGCCGCAGCAAAAAATGGCTGCCCACTGCTCCGGGTGTGTGTTCACGGTGTGTGCGTGTGTTCACTGCTGTGTGTGTGCGCACTTTGGATGGGATAAATGCAGAGCACTAATTCCGAGTATGGGTCACCATACTTGGCCACATGTCACATCACTTTTCTTTTTAATATTCAAAAAACTGTTCTTATAGAGTGCCCTGGTTACACATAGTAATAACAGTAAATTATGCATAATATATGCAACTGATCTTAAACCAAAATTAATTAACAGCATGCACTTATGTTAGTACTTATGTCATGTCCCTAACATGTCAACATGTTTAGGGACATAACATAAGTACTAACATAAGTGCATGCCGTTAATTAATATTACTCAGTACTTCAATATATAATTACACTGTACCAAGGACACCTATAAATAAAGTGTAACCAAAAAAAAAGTTGTGGCCATTCAAACATATGTCATTGGGGAACATGATGGCAAAGTAAAACTGACTCTAAGAAAACAATCCATGTTCGTTATCTCAGTAGATCTGATTGGCCTTTTTGTAATTGTTTGTAATGGTTCATAAATATAATTAAGAATTTGTTCATAATGGTTTATAAAGGTGTTATAAAGGCACCCAAAAATGAAAATTCTGTCACCATTTTCTCACCCTCATGATGTTCCAAATCAGAACACAAACACACACAAAAAAGATAATAATAATAATAAAAAATGTAAGAACATTGAGGTCCAACCACACAGGAGCCCCCTTGATTTTCACTGTATAGAACACTGACATTTTTTTTTAATTTTTGGATCAGCTATCGTTTTCATATTGTCAAGGTTAACAAAGTTCTGATAATGGTTAACTTATACTGAAATAAGAAACAATTACTTTAAAATGGTCTGGAAGCAAAAATTATAAACCATATTTCTTGCACAGTAATATTGATGACACTAACATTTTCCAAATGTATTAATAACAGAGCATATGCTGTTATTCTTTATCGCTGCTCCATTCACTGTTACCATTCCATTCAGAGAGGTCATGTTAACACACTGAGTCCAATTAGCACTAGGGTGGATGACATGGCTGGAAAAGGTCAAGGAGAAAAGCTAACAGCAGCAATCCAGCTATGGTTCACATGTTTAGTTTGTTTGCTCTTTAAACTCTCCTAGCCCATCCAATTACTGTTTTAAAATGTAGAGGATCATGGGAGCACTGGTCTTGTTATATTTGAAATATGTCTGCATCACAGACAGTTTCTGTCTGTTTCTGTGAATAGGCATGTGAGTTTAGCACAGCGAGGCACGTTTAGCAAATTTCACACACAAATGGCATTATACAATAAATTAGGGAAAAAAAATGTGACAAAGTTATGTGTAAAAATTTATAAAACAATTGTTTGAAATACATATATATATTCTCACTGAGACATATCATGACGGGCCATTTGCTGAAGTACAGAGATTACTGTTTTTTAGGAGGGGCATAACAACTGCAGTTTTTACTGCCTGACTAGTGTGAGCCATATTTTTTTAATAGGTCAATTTCTAAATAGTTAAACACATAAGGATATGGACAGTGTGCCGAGACTGTAAACGATTTAAAACGATGCACTGTTTTCTCCAGTGTTTTGTAGTTACAACAAAATAAGTTGTGTATTGAGTCAGTCAGACAGACAGACTAGATAGATAGATAGATAGATAGACAGATCTATACCAACCATACTAACAACAGTTCAATAAACAAGAAGTTAATTAATAGACTTACGTTTTAGATAGCACATTGCCTGTTTTTGCTCAATATCGCCAACAAAAATAGTTCCAAACACAGTCACAGCACTGCTTTGCGTCTCTGAGCAACATGACAGTGTTTCATTCCTGAATGAGTCAACCGTTTAAATGATTCAGTTCAGTCGCAATGACTCACTTATTAACAGTGACTTGCTCCCACCTACTGGCGGTTTAAATTTCACATTTAAAGTATATTTTAATTGTTTAATTAATTTCAAACATCAGTTGTCAATGTTTTATGTTTAAAATATCAAAATGTTATTTATGCATTTGTAACTGCAGGTTAAAGCATTGCATGTCCCTCTGAGCTGCATTTAACAGTGTGTGAAAGCATCTAAATGCCTCTTCAGATGCAACTTCTGTGTTTCCTCTGCATTGCAAAGATGAATTTTGTCAATACTGACTTTTATTGTCTTATTAAATGTAAAAAAAATAAGAAAAAAAAAAGACTCAAAGGGTGATGCACACTTTTAGAAAAAAAAATCTTTATAAAGGTAAAAAATGCCCATAAATGGTAAAAATCAATTTAAACTTATTGGAAAAGATTCATCTGCTACATGACAATAGGCTCAGGTTCAGACACTCTCTCTCTATGTTTAAATCTAGATTAAAGACTCATCTCTTTGGCCAAGCATTCAAATAATGCATATCATAATCTTGTACTGCAGTTATATCTGATCAAATGCACATTATCATTCTTTAGCTTGGGTTAAACAAATTAACTTACTTTGGTTGGAAAAGCAGCTACGCTAATTATGTCTCTATTTGTTTCTCTGTTTTTGCCACGGGAATGATATCCCGTGGTAACTAGGATTTACACAAGATTCAGTCTGGATCCAGAACACCTGAGAAAAGATGATGCCAACCCCTCAGTGTATCGTGAAAAGCGCTGTACAAATAAACTTGAATTAAATTGAATAAGCTACATCAGCTGGAATACTTCAAACCAGAGCTGTTTTTGTTTTATATGCTGCTAAGAAGACACCCCAGAAGATGGGTCAAGTATAGCTCCATCATTATTCAAAATAAATAATTAGTTTTAATAAAAAAAATAAAAAATAAAAATCAAGGAAATTTCTCTGGCATTTCTTTCTTTTAGCTGTATCGTATCGAACTGAGCCGTGAATTTTGCGAACCGTTACACCCCTAATAGATAGATAGATAGATAGATATTAAATTGATATAAACAATAAGAAATCTTACATTTCTTCTGAAGTATCCATTTTTACAATAAAAAGTTTAAAAAACAAAGAATTGGGTCATTAAACAATTGGGGCTGAATGAATTACAAAAGTTAAAAACTTTCTTATGACCTGGAGGATCTGACCCACTGAGAACTACTGCACTGCAGCTGTCAGAAACATTAAATCCAGGTTATTTGTTCTGAAGTGATTAGATATTAAAAATATCCCAGTATCTATGTTTGGCCACTCATCAGTCTCACAGTGATATCTCAAAGCAGACTAGATCAGTTTTTCCATATTGGTTCAATAGGCCCTAAACTGTCATCTGTCAAAACAGAAATAGAGGAAGCTACAGACACACGGGTTCCTGTTTATTCAAGAGACATGTGTGAATGTCTCTGCTATTGTATCAGGGGAGAACTGTTATCACTCAGCTCATAGGACATGGTTGTATTTGGTTGTATTATTGTATTTGTTCATCTATAGTAGATGAAGGATGGCGTAGGATCTGACGTTGTGGCAGCGGCCAGAGAGATCTGTCACAGAGAGTGTGTATATGTGATTATCTTAGGTGACACATTTGTCTTTCTTGGAGTTATCGCTGCATTCAGAAAACAATATCACTGCCATAAAAAGTGATAGTGGAGGCTTTGGGGGAAAGAAACAAAACAGTTGTCACAGTAACAATTTTGAACATTCATTTTCAACACTGGCTTTGAGTCATATATGTTTAGACAGTGCAGTGCAAAGATTGTGAGATTGAGAGTTGATCCATACATGTATCCATACATCCATACATACATTCCTCTCAGAATCTTCTACAGAAAATCCAATTTTACACACCAGGGCTTCTTTGTATTATTTCCAGAGAGCCCAGTTTTCATAAAGACGTTCCAGGTTTTATTTACCCGTAAATACAGTGTGCTACTGGGCGGCACGTAGTGTGCAGCATATTGATCCATCAAATAAATTTGCAGCTATAGTGTAGCTCTTCAGATCAGTGGTCGCAAGTAATGCTGAAGAGTAAATCTAGTTTACAACGGTAGGGAAAAGAACTACATTTTCTGTTGTTGTGGAACTGCTGCAGTCCCACACCTGCTCTACAGTGATTGAATATTTAATTGCAGACTCGGTCACGGTTGTCTGTTAGAATGAGACGCTGTGTAATCATAGAGCTCACGGTTAACCACTGCACAGACACACACTATGCTCAGTTCTCGCCAATCCAAAAGGCCGGTTTCCCCGAGGCTATCTAAAATAAAAGGAAAAGGATGGAACTACAAGACTCATAAAAAAGGAAGTGCAAGACGGAGCGGAGCACTTTATAATGACTGATCAAGTCTAAAGCAGATCAATGGTCAGATCATTGTCTCTAAAAAGGGTCTTTATGTGGTCATTAGATTCAAACCTGCCTTATTCTCCTGAGGTATTTCAGCACGATTCCATATTCCTTCCACCTCCAGTAGAGATGGTAATAGGTTTTGTTCTCACTCTTTTGGTGCTCTTCTTTTATGCCTGAGGATAAACGTGTGTCCAACATCAGGTCTCCTTCATCATTCGTCTACTGATCCTTCCTTTCACAGCTTCATACTCGCCAATCCAAAAGGCCGGTTTCCCCGAGGCTATCAAAAATAAAAGGAAAAGGATGGAACTACAAGACTCATAAAAAAGGAAGTGCAAGACGGATCGGAGCACTTTATAATGACTGATCAAGTCTAAAGCAGATCAATGGTCAGATCATTGTCTCTAAAAAGGGTCTTTATGTGGTCATTAGATTCAAACCTGCCTTATTCTCCTGAGGTATTTCAGCACGATTCCATATTCCTTCCACCTCCAGTAGAGATGGTAATAGGTTTTGTTCTCACTCTTTTGGTGCTCTTCTTTTATGCCCGAGGATAAACGTGTGTCCAACATCAGGTCTCCTTCATCATTTGTCCACTGATCCTTTCTTTCACAGCTTCATATCCTAGAGGGACAAAAACAAATACATGGGTAATGATCAACATAGGCTCATTGGAAATACGTGCCTCTACCTACATTTCTGCTAAACTAAAAAAAACTTACCTATACATACGAATCGCTGCAGTTTCCAGCTGATATCCAGCTTCATATGCATGAGTTTTCTAATTCAGTAGGTTTGCTCGGTAACTCACGCGATACAGCGTTGCACTTGAGTAATGAAGAGCTCCGGTTCGAACCCTGTGAAACTACGGTTCAACAAAACAGCTTAAATCCACATGAGGAAGTTAAAATAGCATGCCTGCATCAACAAATGTGTTTTTACATCACTTTTGCATTTGTTAACACTATCGGGTAGGTTTAGGGTTGGGTTTGGTGTAGGGGATATTTCCAGCACAATACAGCATTAACTTTTAGCGACACTCCTTGGATATTTCAATTATGAACCACCGCAATACGTACATTTAGAAACATACAAACACAGCAATATGTGCCTATATCAACATAACAAAAATATGCCAGGATCACGTATTGAACCCTGGATGTTTCACTTTGACACTGCCGCGAAACTTGCAGTAAGGTACGTAATAATAGTGTTGCAGAAATGTATTTAGAGGCACGTATTTCAAATGAACCTGGGTTGGTATTGATCATCCATCAATTGAAAGATAAGTGTATTACAACTACAAACATGTCTAAAGTCTGTCCTGGTATAAAATATTTACTTCAGATTTATTTAATAGCTTATTTATTTGATTAAAAACGTATGAAGGCCTTGTCAAACACTTTAAGCAAATCACACTGAAAGTAGGGCTTCATCTGAAGGCATTGCTTTCTGTGATATATGTAATCCACTTGAGAATTCTTCATTCTCAAAAGCAGTTTTTTCACAGTCAAGTGAAAATAGGTAAGGCTTTGAAGTTATCACTAAAATAACTTCTTAATAAAATACCATTTATTAAT
>NW_015647043.1:390859-403999 GCF_001515625.1 Sinocyclocheilus rhinocerous
AATCTTGTTAACATTAGTTAATGCACTGTGAACTAACATGAACTAACAATGAACATCTGTATTTTTATTAACTAACGTTAGTGAAGATTAGTAAATACAGTAACAAATGCATTGCTCATTGTTAATGTTAGTTAATGTATTAACTAACCTTAACTAAAGGAATTTTATTGTAAACCATTACCTCAGTCTAAGACGACAGGGCTTCGCAGATGATCTCATCATCTATTGTCTCTGTCAGTTATTAGGGCCACTTAATATAAAGTGGAACCCCCTGAGGCTATCAAAAATAAAAGGGAAAGGATAGAACTTCAACACTCATAAAAAAGGAAGTGCAAGAAAGAGCGGAGCACTTTATAATGACTGATCAAGTCTAAAGCAGATCAATGGTCAGATCATTGTCTCTAAAAAGGGTCTTTATGTGGTCATTAGATTCAAACCTGCCTTATTCTCCTGAGGTATTTCAGCACGATTCCATATTCCTTCCACCTCCAGTAGAGATGGTAATAGGTTTTGTTCTCACTCTTTTGGTGCTCTTCTTTTATGCCCGAGGATAAACGTGTGTCCAACATCAGGTCTCCTTCATCATTTGTCCACTGATCCTTTCTTTCACAGCTTCATATCCTAGAGGGACAAAAACAAATACATGGGTAATGATCAACATAGGCTCATTGGAAATACGTGCCTCTACCTACATTTCTGCTAAACTAAAAAAAACTTACCTATACATACGAATCGCTGCAGTTTCCAGCTGATATCCAGCTTCATATGCATGAGTTTTCTAATTCAGTAGGTTTGCTCGGTAACTCACGCGATACAGCGTTGCACTTGAGTAATGAAGAGCTCCGGTTCGAACCCTGTGAAACTACGGTTCAACAAAACAGCTTAAATCCACATGAGGAAGTTAAAATAGCATGCCTGCATCAACAAATGTGTTTTTACATCACTTTTGCATTTGTTAACACTATCGGGTAGGTTTAGGGTTGGATTTGGTGTAGGGGATATTTCCAGCACAATACAGCATTAACTTTTAGCGACACTCCTTGGATATTTCAATTATGAACCACCGCAATACGTACATTTAGAAACATACAAACACAGCAATACGTGCCTATATCAACATAACAAAAATATGCCAGGATCACGTATTGAACCCTGGATGTTTCACTTTGACACTGCCGCGAAACTTGCAGTAAGGTACGTAATAATGGTGTTGCAGAAATGTATTTAGAGGCACGTATTTCAAATGAACCTGGGTTGGTAATGATCATCCATCAATTGAAAGATAAGTGTATTACAACTACAAACATGTCTAAAGTCTGTCCTGGTATAAAATATTTACTTCAGATTTATTTAATAGCTTATTTATTTGATTAAAAACGTATGAAGGCCTTGTCAAACACTTTAAGCAAATCACACTGAAAGTAGGGCTTCATCTGAAGGCATTGCTTTCTGTGATATATGTAATCCACTTGAGAATTCTTCATTCTCAAAAGCAGTTTTTTCACAGTCAAGTGAAAATAGGTAAGGCTTTGAAGTTATCACTAAAATAACTTCTTAATAAAATACCATTTATTAATCATGTTGGAAACAATACAAGCAATAAAACTAGGTGAGAGAGGAGAACAAAATTAACTGAAATATTCATAATCTCACATTCTTTTATATGCACACTGCGTATCTGTAATTCATTAGAGGCTGCATTTCAACCCCCTTAATTGACTTCCCATTCACAGGTGAATATGAAACAAGGTCTTTCGCTCTAGTTCTAATCCAAAGAAAAAGAGGAAATAGGGGAAACAAATGGAACTAAAACTCTGAAAGTCAGAATTTTATTTTTATTTTTTTTCCTTTGGGATAATGGGCATCGTCTCTAGATTTGACTCATTTTCCACTACCAAGTTATGGCAGGACATGCAGAGTTTTTTTTTTTTTTTTTGCAGCTATCTGATCCAGGCCCTGTAGCTATGAGGCATAATCATACTGCACATGCGGAAGGAGATCTAAAGCCTTTCAAAGCATATGAGGGCTTCGTGAGAATTACGGCATTCACGTTCCACATTATTAGACACAAGGCTTAGCAAAGTAATAGCAAGGAAAGAACTTGTTTATATACACAGCTTCTTTGAATTGAATATGTGCATTTGAATAGTGAAATGTGGCCTTGCACTGAGCATCACTGAATCAGCACTGTAATGACAAGTGTTCAAACTGATTTTTTCTGATGTTTTTGCAAGAAATCTCCAAGACTGCATTTATTTGATCAAAATACAGTTACAAAATAGTAATATTTTAAAATATTATTACACTCTAAAATAACTGCTTTCTAAAAAAATCAAATTTATTCCTGTGATGTAAAGCTGAATTTTCAGCAGCCAGTCTTCACTGTCACAAGATCCTTCAAAAATCATATACTGATTTGGTGCTCAATAAATGTTTCTGACTGTTGAAAACAGTTCTGCTACTTAATATTTTTATGGAAACCGTGATACAGATTTCTTTTTTTCTTGGATTCTTTGAAAAAGCATTATAAATATAACATCATAAATAAATTTACTGTAGCTTTTGATGTTTTTGATACTGTTGCTGTTCAATAATGTGTTCTTGCTGAATAAGTATAAAATAATAAAAGTAAAAAAGTGATGCATTAATTTGAAATAGAATTTATTTGAAATGGAATTTTGTTTTAACATAATAAATGTCTTTGCTGTCACTTTTGATCAACTCAGTGTGTCCTTAAAAAATCTTACTGACTCCAAACTTTTGAATGATAGTGTATATCTAAATAAAGTCTTAAAAATATGTTCATGAAGTGTTCATGACTTTAAAAAAAAACTTCATGAGATAAATATTTTTAGTATGAAAATAGTTAAGCATAGAAAAAAAGAGAATCATCACAGATGCATTTGATAGGCCGATTAATTATTATACACGGCGAGCCAACAAATCCCAGGCAGATGGTCTGGCATAGCTAGGCTATATATGTAGGATAGGATGTTCAATACGGCTACATGGCAGGAATATTTTCACTTGGCTTTCCTGTGCTAGTGAATATGTAGGTAGGATGTTCAATACGGCTACATGGCAGGAATATTTTCACTTGGCTTTCCTTCTCGAGCCACAGGCTGAGGAAAATGTCCAAGAGAATCATTTCACATTTATTTCAATTTTAATTTACAACATTGCACTTGCTGTGTGTGCACACATTAAAGTTTCATCTTGGCACTCGTAGGCCGCTAGCAGTAAATGGTGGCGGGCGGTATTATGCAAGTTTCACACCACACATTACTCAAGGATTCAGGCCTTCAGTCCTGCTCAGCGGCTGTAGCTTAAAGTGAGAAAAGACAGAATACATTCAATTGTACTTAGTGAAAGCTGCTACAAACTGCATGTACTTTTTCATAATTTTAAAGAGTTCGAATATTGTTTCTAGGTAAAATGAATCTGTACATGAAGTTCTGAAAAATTCAAGTGAAATAAATTGCATGTGTTTATGTGCAAAATAAATGCTTTTCCTTCTCAATCAAGATAAGAATTCCACAGTATCTATAAAGGGTATTAAGTATACAGTACTCAGTTCCGCATAACTGATGACAAATTTTCTCATAATACTGCTTAGGTTTTCAAAGGTAATGATGATGGCAATCGGTCACAAATGCTTATAGCAGTGTCCTTATTCACTCTGGTGCAAAGCATTGCTTAACAAAACCTCTTGTTTGCTGTTTTTATCTAGCTGTGGCATTACTGATAGACACTTCCAATAAAGTATTCAGTGAAAGAGGTTACTTATTTGACCGTGCACTGCAAATATCCCTATAGGCATTGATGGCTTGCTAGAGTTTTTTTTTAACTGTTGCATAAAGGTGTCCTGAAATGCTTAGAAACACGCAGCGTTACTCTATGTGTTGACGTCATTTTAACTGAAACAGGAAGACAGAGCGGGACATATCAAGCAGCCCCGCCCCTTTTTAAAATAGCCAATAGCGTTAGTTTATATCACAGCTTGGGCTAGAGCCATTCAGAGCCGTTGAGCTCCGTAAAGCCGCATTTGACAGGGTATGCCAGCCACAATCTCATCCATATTGCTATAAAATATAGCATTCTGTGTAGAATTCAAGATCTACTAGAGCAGAGAGCAGGTCTGGGAAGTGCAGCATCCACTAATGGCTATAGCTCCAAGAGGCTGGTCTGCATAAACAACAACCCGTTGCAATCAGCAAGATGCACTTCTCTTCTAGGAGGAGAGTGATTGGGGACAATGTGCTTTTTTATGTCTTCCACTTCACCCTTCCCAACAGAGGTTTAAACAGGGCAATCTGTATGAACATGCTGCAGTGAATAAAGTCGTTCTCTTACTTTCTCTATGTATTTCATGTTGTACATTTAGATTTTTTAATGTACGGTTTATCCCATTTATTGTATTTGCATTTACATTTATTTTACCTCTTTTGTTCTAGTTCACTACTAGTTTGAAGTTTGAAGTTTATTTACTTTTCTGCTTAGCAATACTGAGATTGAATTATTGCAGAAAGTACACTGAAAGATAAAATTGCAAGAAAAAAAAAAACATACATGCAACATGCTCAAGCAATATAAAAACAGATATTCAAAACATATTCAATAATACTACACCAAATAATAATAAAACATATACATATGCACACATATACATATACATCCGTCCATACATACACAAATATACATCGATTCATACACTCACATACAATAAAAATAGAAAATTGTGAAAAATACAAGTGCAACTGCAAAAACGGCTCTAAAAATCCACATTATATTCATTGAACAATCTAATACCAAAAGGAAAGGTAGAACTGGTCGTAACAAAATTTTGTCCTTGCTTTGAATAACATCAAATTACTTTGCTTCCTAATAAGCGGACCAGTTTTTTCACCCCTGGTTGTTGGAAAAAAATCATGAAGAGGATGATCTACTAGTACTAATACTGTCAATAATAATTATAATTGTTCAAATTTTTAAACAAGTGCAATAGTGTCACATGTTGATCACGGTAATACTGATAGTTCATTTACATAATGCATGATCACAACCCTCCATAAAAAATTTAAGGATGTCACTATTTAATATTGCTTTGCGATAAATGCGCTTTGTGTTTTGAAGCGCTCCCATTTCACTAGTGTAAGAACAATGCCAAGAGCCTTGCTGGTTAAAGTAAAGAAGGATGAGCTCTTTTTCTCTCAGATGAGAGCCATCTGGCTGGGAGCAAGGCCAACGGATGAGTCTTGGGAACAGGCCTCTAAGAATTTCTGACCTTTGGTAGGTTGACTATGAAAAAAGAAGGTACTGTATAAAACGCCACTGCGGCCTTGAGCTGGAAAGGGATTTGGACCCAGAGAGGGTGTGTGTCTCTGAAGAGCATTCGCACTTGGACTGAGGGTGAAGAATGACGAAAAAACAGACAGATGGGGGGGAAAACGCAATTAGTGCCACGCTCTGGACATGGGAAAATTGATTTTTCATCCTGTGACCTAATTACAGAGTTTGTTTCGAGTGTGTATCTCTTTTCATTTCCTAATGAGGCACAATCATTGCAGTTTCTCAAAGAGCTACATCAGCAGATTGATGTTTATATTATCCAATGCTCTTTTTAGTCTGGCACATAACAAAAGAGGTTGTTAATCTGGTTCGAAATGGATAAAAACAGCATTTTTCCCTCGAGCCCTTGCTTCAAACGCAGGTTCAGTCATACTTATGAAAGTGCTCAGGACTCCAGAGCCTCTCTCCAGAAGACTTGCTGTGTGGCTGAACCACGGCCAGGCTGCCCATTACACTGAAGCAGCTTGAAATCCAAAGCAGCAGGAAATGAAACCATCAGATTCCCACCCACATCCATCCACACAGCGGCAAGCTCAGCCAAGTCTCACGCAGTAGAAAATCTATTTCGCACTGTATTGGGTTATACCTCTAATCAACTCTTTCTTTGTAAACAAAGTGTTTAATTTAATACAAGTTCCAATATGCTACTTAATGGAAATATAGATGTGCCACGGCACCCGAATGGGATCGGAGATCCTCGTAATGCATATGTAAGCCCGTATGCATATGTATGCTGGCGCATCAGCAGTTTGTCTAGTGTCATGGCACAAGATAAATAGCTAAACAGATACACAGCCTCAAGCTCACTGACTTTCTTATCATTTAACACAGACATTTGTCACCTTCTATCATTTTAGCTCTCGGAAGGCAAAAGTCAGAACAAAACATTTACCCGCTGCCATTGGGGGAGCCAAATGCACATGCGACACGCCACTGCTTTCTTGAAGGGGGAGAGGCCAGCTGCACATACATGAGGCACATCAAATCTGCCATTTTTAAAAAATGACCAGGGGGACGCAACCACTTCAAACAGTGAACACAAATGGAGCAACTGTTTGGGGTCATATGCCCCAACCGTTTCCATTCCCTCACACCCCCAGCGCTCCACACTCACCTCTACCTGCCTCCCTTCACCGCTCAGACCCTCGTCACACCTCTTCCTTCTTTTCCTCTGTTTCTCTCTCTCTCCTTCATTCCACTCGGCTCTCTGCAGGCCACAACAGTCAGAAGGAAATCAGACACAGCAGTGCATTTTCAATTGGATCTTCAGAATCCCTGCAAAATAAAAGGCCAGATAGCCTTTGTGAAGTCATCTCACCCGGAACGAACCAACATCGGTCCCCTGCCTGGTGTCCTCCATCCCCACACCCCTCCTGGCCCCCAACACTCAATACACTCTCCCTTTCAAGCTTTCTTTTCCTGCAGTAGTAAGGTAAAGCTAGCCAATGCAAAAAAAAAAAAATGACATGTACTGTACTGCATTAGCGTAAGGGATGATGTAGCGATCTGATCATTATTGCAAAAATAAACATAATCACGATCCCAGCACAGTGTAGATTATGTGGCTATTTACTAATTAAGTTAACATGCCGACAATATATATTATTTGTATATCCATATTACTTTTCCAACTTGAATGTGTTATATGCCATAATAAATGCCCAATTCGGAAGGAGGAGTTTTCCAGGTGCGTTTGAAGGTAGATATACAGTGTGGCCATGGAGAACAGTAGATATTATGAAAATTCTGACTGCTGAATTCTCCAATTGACTGAAGTTAATCCACAATCAAGTACTCCAGAAAGCAGTGTAATAATGGTGGTTATTTTGCGGGAATGCTTATATATCATATTATTTACATTGCAACTAATTTTATCAATACAAAATGTGGACACTATAATGACAAAGTGTTATGAAAAACATTGTTATGTTGCAATACAGTATATCAGACATCTATCAACAGATTAGATCAGAAAGCTGTATAAATCCTTAGCTAATACTAACAACAAAATATGATTACAAGAGTTGGTGAACTCCACTTGTAATAGCTTTAAGACTGTTACGTCCTAAATAATTTGATTTGTGCAGCAAGCATTGACATAACTTATCATCTGCATTTTTTTCCCTTTCCTTATTATCTTTATGGGATGGTTTTGAGATAAATTCTGATCATCTGTGCAAGTAGTGTGTACTTACTCCGCATGCAATGCATATGATTATGCAAATTATACTGGAGGTAATAAATCCTTGTTCTAGCTGAAGGTTGTTGTAATGCCTGTCTTTCCTCTTTTACTTGAAACAAATTCTGTGTGGAACTTGAACGTTTGCATTTAAAACAGCAGCCCTATCAGCCCATTCCCATCATGACTGGGAAATGCTATGAAATATTCAAAAAATTAAGATTACTAAAAAGGGTATCTTAAAAAATAAATAATAATAATAAATAATAAATAATCTCTGACACTATGCTATTCATTTTCCCCATGTTTATAGTTCCACTTTCAGTGAATATTCAGCACATGAATTGACAACCTTCTCAATACGTAGAAGGCAATCAGTGCTTCAACATTAGACTTGTGCATCATGCCGTCTGTGATGGTTTGGTGATCTTTTAAGTTTGCATTTTGAATTTGTCCATCATACAGTGAACTTAAATGTACGTTCCCGATCCATTTTAGTGAGTTTGTCAAGTCTAGTCAAGCCTTTATAAAATGCATGTCATGTTTACATTTAAGTCATTCACACAGTCATGCAAAGTCTTTTAGTTATGCCAGTTTGGGGGATTCTTGTTAATTTTTACATTTTCTTTCTATAAATACTTCCTTTTTGTTTACACAAAATGTATTTCTCCCATCATTATGTTCTGTAAGCTGCCTTAAAGCATTTACACTATCATATGTCATGTTCCCGATCCCAGTTTACCGTTTGTTTGTTGGAAAAACAGATGCTAAGAAGATGAAGAAGAACAGATAAACTAAAGTTAGAGCTGAGTTTAAGGAATCTTGACTTAGGAAAAACAAAATGCAATACTTTTTCATACAGTGAACTTAAATGTACGTTCCCGATCCATTTTAGTGAGTTTGTCAAGTCTAGTCAAGCCTTTATAAAATGCCATCATATGACCCCTTTAAGTCATTCACACAGTCATGCAAAGTCTTTTAGTTATGCCAGTTGGGGGATTCTTGTTAATTTTTACATTTTCTTTCTATAAATACTTCCTTTTTGTTTACACAAAATGTATTTCTCCCATCATTATGTTCTGTAAGCTGCCTTAAAGCATTTACACTATCATATGTCATGTTCCCGATCCCAGTTTACCGTTTGTTTGTTGGAAAAACAGATGCTAAGAAGATGAAGAAGAACAGATAAACTAAAGTTAGAGCTGAGTTTAAGGAAACTTGACTTAGGGAAAACAAAATGCAATACTTTTTAGCAAACAAATTGATATGCATTTTTTGTACAATTTCCACACACACAAAAAAAAACACTCTAGTATGCTTCTGACAAACCATTTATAAACCGCAAAAAAACATGGAGATAAAAGTCCCAAACAGGCCATTAAACTGTAACAAGCTGGAATGAAAACAGCACGTCTCTCCTCCGGAGCCCAATGACTCTGTTTATATTTGCCCCAAAAGCCCCAAGTCAGTGAGCCCAGATAATGTGCTCGCCTAATTTGTGTTTCTGACAAGAACATCACCCCACTTAAAATAGATGGGTTAAAAAAATGACACGAATAATGTATTTGCAAAGACGTGCTCACAATTATCACATTTATGTCTTCCACCTGTAATATTGCGGGACAAATGGGTTCCAGTAAATGTGATGCAAGTCTTTTCAAGAGGACATTTCATTTTCAGGGCACCAGAGACGTGGAGGGTGAATAAGATAATTATCAGGCTCGATGCTTGTTCTGCATTAGCTCTAGTGGGGAGTGATTATGGGAAACAGCTGAATTGCAGGAATAGCTTTTGAACCATGACAATGGAGGTTATCACTGCATGATGCTAATAAGGATTTGAACACTCACATAATACGAGCGGTAAAAGAGTGCTTGATGCAACAAGATGAGCTGAGCTTAAAGTAGCAACACTCTGGATCAACTCGACCCACGATTTGCAATGCAAGGGATATTCAAGGAGATATATTTTGAAGCGATTAAAATTCTGTTTAAGGGGATTAAGTGTTTCTACCCAGCAGCAACCAATGCCCTGGTTGATCCATTGGGTGGTAAATGATTAATAGCCTTTAATTAGTGTCCCCCTATACCCTTCTATGGAAAATAATCGTTGTTTATACTCTGCTCAGAGCTATTGTTTACTCTTTGTGTCAAATTGAATGCACCTATATTTTTGTTTGCCCTTATTGTCTCCTACTAGCCAATATGGTGCAACTTAATTTAATGAAAACCAAGATTGATAAAACACAATATCTCAGCTCAAAGTTAGCCTCTGGCTGTATTGTGAAGTAAATTACCTGTGCCTGAGTACACTGCAATATTTTGTGCAACCACTGAACCATTGTGTTTGGGATCAAATGGCAGAGGACAAAGAAACATACTGCAAGTGTAATGAAATAGTTAAAAGTGCACAGGCCCTCAAGGACGTTGTCTCTTTGGTCTATTTGTTTCCCATGTCACAGCTCCCACTGGTCTCCAGAGGAATTCAGAGCTTTTGGAATGATACATGTTCCAAAATGCCTCAAGGTGGCTGCAGGCAAGTGTCACTACCCATTGGATATTCCTGGTAAGTACTTTACATGCTTCAAAGTAAAGGTCAGTCTTTGGTATGTCTTCATGTCCACCCCTCGCAATGCTGATTACCCAAAAACACCCAGTCGCTCTGAAGAAAGGGACATGCTTTAAGGCTTCAGACATACTGTGCATAATAGAATACACTTGCAGCCTATATATAAACGGCAATTAATGGCATTGAATTCTTTAGTTCTCATATGCATTTTTTCTTTCAACTTCATTTATTCTTTCAAATTTCAAGCATACTCCAGTATTTTATTATACTTTGCACTCTCATTCACGTCAACATTCATGCTCTATAAACATCTGAGCTGCCACTTAAAAGCAGAACATCTTATGTAAATTAAAAAGACGCTTCTGAATAAACTTCTACTTGACATATTACAGTGATTTGGATGAATGAAGAAGTACTTAAATGCCCTACATTCATATAGGATGGATAAGAGTTGTCGGAGAACTTTGATTTTAACCTCATGATGTCTTCCAGGAATTATGCTTTCCTATTTCACTGCTCGCTTTCTTTTTTTCTCTTTTCAGCAGTGCAAATTCTATTCCTACATGGTGCTGTTTTTCTCCGTTTGCACACAAAGCCTCAGGGAAGCTCTGAGAAAAAGTTAGCAATAGGCTGGGGATCCCAAACGGGTTGTGCGAAAATTATTCTTTTGACTGGTGGAAATATAGCTCACATATAACCCGGCTCCTTTCTATGATGCATCTACAGAGGCCTGCTTGGATCCTCCCAGAAGTCAATGGGAAACAGTCAGCCAGAACAATGGCATTAGAGCAGCTGGATGTGTTCTGCAACAGCTTTACTGATCAATATGGTTTAGCCGGGGAAAGAATTTATACTTATACAAAATACTACGGTTAGCTGATATCGAAACCTATAAAGAACCTCTCATTCGATTAATACATACACACAAACACTGCCTACACTTCAGTGAAAGAAGCCAATTTAAGCACATGGTAAAACATGACATCCAAATAACAAACAATTAACATACATACAACAGAGCACCAAACAGTATAACAACTAGAAAAAAAAAATGTTTTGTATTTGCATCCATATATTGCAACAATTCAGTCTAAATACTGTATGAGCCAAGACTGAAATCGACTCACCACTAAATATTTAAGCATTAAACGTTTACAACATCTGACATTTTGACAAATAAATAAGTGATGCCATGTTATCCAACCGTGGCATTGTAAAGCGTTGCCGTTATTAAAATAAAAGCATATCAGAATCAGAAAGAGCTTTATTGCCAAGTGTGTTTACACACACAAGGAATTTGTCTTGGTGTCAGGAGCTTCCAGTACAGAAAGTACAAACATAGTGATTTTTAGCATAAAAGAAAAATCAATAATTTTGACCCATACAATGCAATTTTGGCCATTGCTACAAATATACCCCAGCGACTTAAGATTGGTTTTGTGGTCCAGGGTCACATATGTGCTATTTACAGATGAAAGTTTTGATGAGTTGTTTACAGATGTACAGTCCTGAGGTGTGTTATGTGTTGTTCAGGTGGGATACATATTGTATTCTTCTCAGTAAGACATTTCATTAGGGTCAGAAAAAAACAGGTAATTGGCTTCTAATGTAAAGCGATATCAATCATCATTTTATTGCTGGACTTTGCAGTATTGTGAACAGTCCAAGCATTCCGTTCAAGATGGAGCATGAGGAAGGAAAAGAGCAATTTCCTTAGCCTAAATGGAAAGTTCTGTCAAGCAGTTTGGAGTGATCCACCATCAATCACAGATAAATTCTCTTGAGCTGGGTAGCAATGAAAAAAAAAGGAAAGAAAAAAATTGGGAGCACTCCATTACCTGGGTGTCTTTCAAAGTGACTAATGGCATGTGACAAAAGGCATTCAAGAGTCACACAATGTGTTGCCTTCATAAAAATAAACCTGTTGCCACCCGGTAACACAACTCACATAATCAAGTCTCAATCTCTGAACAAAAGGATGCGCCTCATTTAGATGGCTCAGAGGGTCAGTTTGGTTTAAAATAAACATTTCTGGCATGGTCACCTGGCCTAATGAGCAGAGGAGTATGGATACACGATACAGTGTCAAAATTATCCAAAAAGTAAAAGAAAGTGGGTAAAGTACCCTCTTTCTCATTAAAAAAAAAACCTTTCTAAAAAATTGTTTGCTGCTTTTTAACTCTTTTGTCTTTGTTGTCACATTCACATTGGTCTGATATGTGTACAAATATAACATGACCGGATTTTAAACTGAAACTTTAAACTCTGTGTCAGCTGATTTGTCTGAAATGTCTGATATATTTGTAACCTTTTACATTTTTGCTGTTTCATGGCAGATTTCATTTTGAAAACTGAAAACTTACCCCATATAAGACACTGGCCTTACCCCAAAAGATCAACGTGTATTACTTTTTTGGGGAGCAACTGTTAAAAAGATTTTTTTGGGTTTTTTTTGCCAAGGCTTTGTGTCTATTATTATTTTGAAAAAAAAAAAGCTTGCTGAGAATTATTTAGTAGAGTTAAAAGTGTGACAACTAGCCCTAGTCTCCCCTAATGAAGAAGCACTGTTACTAAAGTACTTTACACCTCTGCTAATTAGTATATATATTAACAGCATTTCTCATTTTCTTCTCACCTTCACTTATGTAGTCTCACTTATTTCCCCGTCCCTCTCTCTCCAGGGGCCCGTTCTTCATACCTCGTTAATACATCTGAGATGATTTGAAAGATGCCAGATTTTCTAATCATGATAACTGATCTCTGGCTAATTTGGTCCTTCAAACGAATTTGCGGATTTGATTAAAATATCTGGATTAAGTTGTCTAAGATTACTGCGCATTCTCGTGGTCCCCATAAAGGGCAGATGTATCGATACTCGAGACAATGATCAGCAATGCAGCGATTGGCTGGCGGCAAGACAGCAACGTAATGACATCATATAATTAAAAAAAGACACCTGACGAAAAACTTGACAAATTTCCGGGCCCTTTATAAGGAAACAGCCAAGTGAACAAAACTACATAAATGTTATAATAGATTTTTAT
>NW_015647043.1:404514-412128 GCF_001515625.1 Sinocyclocheilus rhinocerous
TAGTAATTGCAATGTCTTCTATTGGGTGCTAAATGCTGATTAATGTAACATAAAAATACTATACATATTTATATATTTTGCTATTGCATTGTGGAGTGACACTTTCATAAACTTTTCTATACTGCTCTGATTATATAATGGTAAATATTACAATATAGCACAACAACAGTGATCAGCAATAATGATAAGCCTAATACTCACAATAAAAATAATAAGGTCATATAGATCATAACACAGTCTTGGAGGTAAGAAGTGGATTATCCTTAACCTGAAATGTTTGTCTTTTCATCCTGAAATGCGAGGCAAATGTTGGATCACAATAATTAGGAACCACAGTTTCCACAAATCCCTTCACTCTATTGGGATGTTCTCTTTTATTCTGGACGGCAAGGGCAGTGACTGTACCATCGAGCGTATTTTGCAGTATTAAACATGTATTTATACCGATTTCATCAGGCTTCGAAAATTCTTCAAAAACAACACAAAGATTGGCCTTCACAGCTGCCACTGCAACTCTTGCATCATCAGAACAGGGTGTTCAACGCACCACCGTTTCCGTTTAAAAAAACGTTTTGCACCGTTTTGTCGGGGTTGAACGCAGCCCTGATGAAAAACTTGACATTTTCTGGATTTCTGGACCTTTATAAGGAAACAACAAAGTGAACAAAACTACATAAATGTTATAATAGATAAATGTAATGTGTACTGTTTTTATTTTATTTATTTATTTATTTTTTACATGATTCCCAATTATTTATATTCACGATTTCTAGTATATGTACAGGTTTTACCTTTTTTTTTTTTCAATGTTGAAATTAGCAGTTCATGTAATTTTTTCTTTGAAGCAGATTTGTTATGTGACAGCATTCAAGATCAAGTTATCTGCATCTCCTGTGCTCCATCAAGCCACTCCGTAAATTATTAGTAGGGTACTCTTATAATAAAGTAGCAGTGGCTGGGATAGATTAAATATAAATTCCACTTAAAAAGATGCAATCTAATCCTGTTTATATGAAATAAGCCTGCTCCTGAGCAGGTTTAAGTTTACGGACCTATTGCTATGGCAGCAAGTCCAGGATGAGCTTCGAAGAACCAAATAATCCAAGATTATGCCAAATCGTCAACAATCAAATCCAGCTAACTGAGTTAGCGACGTACGAAGAATGGGCCCATGTTCTCTCACTCTGTTATTTCCATGACAGTGTGATTTCACTGATGCAAAATAAGCAGATCAGTCTTTTTGAGGCCCCTCATATCGTCTGTGAATAAATCACTGCTGGAGATTGACAGGGAACATGAGATGATTGCACATGTCATTCTCAATTACTGAGGCTGTCTTGCCAGGGGTGTCTAAAACATGCTAAAATGCTTCTACACCACTCAAAATAACGATGTAATAAAATAACACAATGGAAAAAAAGATGCATTTTACTGTAAGCAAGGAAGTATATATAGCATGGTCTATGCTAACAATTTACTGAGGTTGCTTGACTTGAAAATTCCAGATTTTAAATATCAAAGATATTCTTCCAAATATAATGAGGTTAATAGAGGTATTTTAAAAGTGCTCTGCAGTGTCCCAGAGGTCTTCAGCAAAAAGATTTGAGGGGATATTCTTCATCATTATTCCCCTGCTAGATTGCTTTAAAAGTCCCAAACCTCAGACAGAGATCTCTGGACCTTCTTACATGTTCTCATCCTCACAGTCCCAGTGCTAATGGTCTCTTTTTCACCCGAATGTACTCCCCAGACCAGGAGTCTTGTGGGAGCTTCTTTCAAATTTCATTTAAAGGTAAGAGGGGAAAAACTTGCTCAGGTCTTCATGTTCTCAGTTCACTTATCCCTCTCTATAAAGTCTTTCTGCCTTCATATTCTGTATTTTTTTTACCAGACAGAATAAATACGTTTGATCGTATGTTGCTTTAAAAGACATTACGTTAAACTGTATTGTATAATCACCCCACAACAACTATATATTTGCTCACAAATTATAAAATAAGTACAGCACCTAACAAGAGGTCTAAGAAACAACAGAAAATATTAGAAAACATAGGAAAATAAGAGACGAGTCTGTAAACCTGGAAAGACAGCTGTGTGATACTAGGTCAAATAAAACTTTCTTTCTTTCTTTTTCCTCTCTCTCCCTTCCAGAATGTATGTCTTTATAATGCATTGATGTACAGTACCTTCTGCCTCTGACATAGTTAGAAAACTACAAAGCCATCTTCTGTGATAATCATGGCAGATTCTCCTCTCTCACTGCCTCTTTTGTTATTGAGCTTCCTTTTGTTCAAAGACTGTCCGGTCTACCACCTGCCCCAATGGTTTAAGTAAGCTTCTCCTTAAATGACTGTGAGAATCAAGTGGGAAAAAATCTTTATAGAATGTAATTGGACTTGGATATCAATGAATGATAATTAGCACATTAAGAGTCTTGTCATTAGGACCTACACATCAGCAGAATCCATTAAGAACTCAAAAATGACAAACACTACACTAGAAAAAGAAGTTTAGAAGGTAGTCAAATGCGACTATCACAGGGTTACGAAGCATCTAGTCAAGCCTGCTGTAAGAGCAGCTTTGTCTGTTACAATTTAGATGAGGAGATTGTTTTTCCTCTGTGTGTAGGGTAGTTTTAATACACCAGCAATTTAAATTACTACTCATAACTTGTATTTCATGTTTGATGATCCATATTTTAAGACTGCCTCACATCTGAAATTGAGTAAACCAAATGATAAACTAGGAAATGCTGTAATTAGTTAAAGGCACATATCAAAGAAGTTTACAGTGACGATGATGGGCATCACCAGGAGAGTTGAAAAAGCTTGACACAGCGACGCTTTTCTTTATGAAAGATAAACCTTAATTACACTAGAAAAAGAAGTTTAGAAGGTAGTCAAATGCGACTATCACAGGGTTACGAAGCATCTAGTCAAGCCTGCTGTAAGAGCAGCTTTGTCTGTTACAATTTAGATGAGGAGATTGTTTTTCCTCTGTGTGTAGGATAGTTTTAATACACCAGCAATTTAAATTACTACTCATAACTTTGTTAACTCATGTTTGATGATCCATATTTTAAGACTGCCTCACATCTGAAATTGAGTAAACCAAATGATAAACTAAGAAATGCTGTAATTAGTTAAAGGCACATATCAAAGAAGTATACAGTGACGATGATGGGCATCAACAGGAGAGTTGAAAAAGCTTGACACAGCGACGCTTTTCTTTATGAAAGATAAACCTTAATTATATCGTGTAATTTCTAGATTTTCTGCAATCTGTCTCAGTCTTTAGGGAACAAAACATCTCCCAAGAATTTGGAGCTAATGATAGCCTGTCAGAGGTGCAGCTGTCTAGAATAAATTGTCAGGTTCCCTTATAAACAAGAATTCCCTAAACATCCAAGATGGTCCCAAACAAAAACTTATTTACGACTTCAAATACAACAAAGTAGTAAAAAACCAGCAACCCCAGCAATTTCGGTACATACACAAAAAAGAAAATGGCCATCCAGACAAATTATCTGGTTGTCATCTTAAAACAGATGCGTGTGGATGAGATGCATTTATCAAATTTCATAGTCATCAAGGTGGCACTTAATCTCAATTTTCCACCAAAATCTTGTTTCAGGCTTCAAACGTATGATCATTGATGATGGCTTGATGTCCCTCTGGCACTGAGACTGGTTGTGTTGCGTAACTTGCGTTGTTGTCTTTTTTAAAAAACACAATTTGCCATTCCATGTCCTCAGAGCCCTTACTTTAATCATTTATTTAATCAAGCAGTCGAGGATTTGAGGTGTTATCTTTTCTACTGGATCAATAGGATAAATAATGCTCTACATCCCAGCTTAGCGGTCAGCCCAACATCTCTCATTATCACCGCCATCAGCCCATAGCATAAGATAAATACATCTGATCCATCCATCCGAGCGGAGCTTGATCTGTCACCAAAAATCTATTTGTAGTAAATCCCGCAGACATGGGAAATATGCACTACAGAATCTGTAATGAGATTCTTGTGTTCTTACAAAGAAACGCCTCATAGACCAAGACTGAAATATGAATGTAACACTTTCAAAGAATGTCAGACAATGATAATGTTCTTGGCTCAGTATCAAATGTGCTAATTTGAGTTTGTGCAATTTCATTAATCTGAAATGCTAAATGAGCTTCTTTTCTTGTCCGTGGTCTCCTGGTATGTAATAGAGGGATCAAGAGACTGTGTGCAGTCCATGAAATACTTCTTGCTAGTATATGTAGGCTACATTGATCACTTTTTGGAACACATATAGCCAATGACTGTGGCAGGTGAGAAGAAATAGGCTGGCTTCTGACAAATGCTTCTTACAGACATGTAATGTTGTCCAAGGGACCTCCGCTGCAAGCCTTTGTGAGTCATTTCTCTTCTCCTCTGTTACTACCCATACATGCTGTGAAAGCTAGAGCTATTGCAACCTGGGGAAATCTCAAACAACATGGCTCTGAGTTAATTAATAACAAGGAGAGCTTTAAAAATAGCCATATTTGATCTGTGGACATGGACGTAGATTGAACAGGAGAACATGTCTCTGCCATCATAACTCTTCAAAACATTAATAATGAGACTATGTCAAGGATTTGGTGGTGAGAAAATGATTTGAATGTATCGATTCAATCAGTAATTGCACTTGTATTGTAATGCAATGTCGTAGCACTAATAGTACAGAAAATCTCAGGTTTTCAGAAAACACAAATGACTGCAACAACCTTCAGTTTTTATTTCATATAATGCAAGCCACCACAATATACTGTAAACATGATATAATATGGCTCCATTTACAATAAAGTAATCTACAAAACAGCTACTGTGTAGCAGAGCATAAAATAGAATCATATATCAATGTTCCTGTCTTCAACTATATGATATACTCTATATATAATATAAATGGCCAAACATGTATTATGTAACTCAGACATAATAAATAAATATATTATGTTTGACTTAACATGATAGCTTACATATCCGGTCATTTACAGTGAACTTCAAATGAAGTAACATTTCATCCAAAAAAGAAAACAACAACTATTTTTTAAACCCACTATTCAATTCATTTTCATTGTATGGAATAAAAAAAAACAGATATCATGCAAGACAATTCCTTTTTTGTTCCACAGAAGCAATTAAATAAATTCATACGGGATGACAGTTTTCATTTTTGGGTGAACTATCCCTTTCTACTTCAATTTCAACTGTGAATGTTTTAGGAAACTGTGTTGTTACATGGCATGCCTTTCAGAGATAATATAATCTATAGACCATCAGTGTTATGAACACTCATAAGTCATAACATATCCTTTGAGCCAAGGTAATACAGCATTAAAATATTAGCCTATTATACAATCATTGTGAGCACAGGTTACAATACCACAGAAAAAAAAAGCTTCCTTTTTTATTTGATGATGATGACTTAATGACAATTTATTTTAATCTATTTGAAAAAAAAAAAAAAGACTGATGTATGGAATAGCGTTTTGTACTCAATGCCCCAGTGCTGAAGGGAACATTGACGGTCTGTGTTTTTATTACGGCCATTTCCTGTTTATTCAGAGACCTCATCCATCTCCTTGAAAGCGTCATTGTCTGCTTATTAGTCCTTAATTCCAAAATTTGAAATTTCTAATAAGCTGTGATGGATTATAATGTTGCTTTGTCAGATTCAATTTGGGTGGTCATATTTACTCAATATACCGCCAACTAGCTTACTTTGAAAATTATGTGCCTGAAATGATGTTTGGTGGAAAAAAATTGAGCCTGCATGCTGTTGTTTGCTAATCAGATGTCAACTATGGTTAGCCACTAGAGTGCCCTAGTGGAGAAAGAGGGAAAAAAAACACCAAAAGAAAACAGACTCAGTTTGATACACATTTGATGGTTTGCAAATTACTTCAATCGAGTTATGTTTCCCCCCCCCCAACTTATCTGAATAATGCATTTATCCATTAACTTTCTAAGGCGTGTGAAATCTGCTACGGGATTTAGCTTCATCAAGGATTTCCAGGAGATGCTTCTCTAATATCAATGATTTTCTACACCATTACATCCCTGACAACATGTCCTTAAGGGGAAATGACAAAAGGATGGATTGGTGGAAAAACAGGAGGCGAGATAAACTACATGGGTTTTGTCACAAACAATATTAGCAATATGCAAGTGAAAGACAATCCCCTGAGCCACTAGACCTAATACATTTAACAAAGTACCTGAAAAAGCCTCCACTAAGAGGCATGTTTTTTTATTGCTGGGAGCCAGTTTGCTTATCCCGGTACGATTTCCTTTTTAAGGTCAAGGAGATGTTCGATAACTTGCAAACTGTGGCATGGTGCAGGCATGAAGCATGTAAATACCTGTGGCAGATTGTGTTTGGGTGGCGTTTGGAGATCCAGGCCAGGCTAGAGGGAAAGGTTTTGTAAGGCCTGATACGAAATAAGTGTCAGAGGTTAAGCCTGTAGCAGGCTTACAGAAACTCATTTCTCTTATCGTTTTCTGGTCATGAACCGTGAGCAATGGCATTATCAAGGCCCTGTTGTTACAACAGAGAGCTGCATCACAGACACAGAGAGATTTCACAAGTGCGCGTCTTAGGAATGACTCCAATCGCTGGGCTAATCTCGCTATTGTACGTTCCCGTTATCGGCCCCCACCACTGTGAGAAGAACAAAGAATAATATCTCCCAATCCATAAATCATAATTTCAACCTTTGTGTTAGGTCACCATTTAAACTGTCTCTGAGGTTAAGAGTTTATCCCAGCTTGCTCACGGCAATACTTTTTTAAATCCATCTCTCAAAACATTTCTATTGTTAATTGAATTTCCAGGCGTGGACGTACCAAGAACGGAAAAGAGAAAGAGCGAACAAGGAAGAAAGAATGAGAGAGAGAGAAAGAGAGAGAGAGAGAGATAGGCTTCTATATTTCAAAACGGTAATCTGTTTTTGCATAATCCTTATAACTTGTATTTGCATGGTTAAATATCCATCATTATCCTTGGACCGTGCAGCCATCATTGTTCTATTTACTCCAAAGACATTTTTTTTTTTTTTGCACATTCCTACATCACGATATGACATTTTAGACAATTATGATGTCTAAAAGATGAAAATCTATATACAATACACATGGTAATGTGGATCATGCTTATAAGCATGTGTGTAGTTAGTACGAATCCAAATCCATGCTTTCCACATCTTTTCCTTTTTTATTTTTTTCCTCAGTTTTGAAATATCTATTTTTGTTGTTACCTTATAATAAGGTAATGTCTTTTTTTTTATTGAAAGTAAACATAACAGAAGACAGTAGAAAAACAAATGAGTTACACCAAAACCAGAGACAAGCATATAGACAAACACACAATGTGTTATGCAGCAATACTCCCAAGCCTTCTAATACATGTGAGAAGAAAAAGCTTGTATAACCAAATAATAATAATAACAGCAGTAGTAGTGGTAATAATAATAGTAATAATAATAATATATTATGCAGATCCAGTATGTTACACATTGCTATTATTGAAGATAATAAAAAGAAAAATATATGTAAAGAAAAAGGAGAGACAAAGAAACATTTTTCCCA
>NW_015647043.1:413108-437217 GCF_001515625.1 Sinocyclocheilus rhinocerous
TAAATCGCCTTCATGCATGAATGAATGATATTTTTTGCAATTTTACACATAATAATCCACGATGATCACATTACACAAAACTGAAATTGCACGTCAAAATAACACATTGTCAATATTTTTTGAGACCCCCCAAAATTTCACAAATCACGTTTTCAGGGGAGCCCATGTCTTATCAAGGGGAGCCGAGCTCCCCCTAGCTCCCCCGTAGTTCGCACCCTGGTTGTGTGTGTTAAATCATTAACAACTTGCATTTATAACTTGGTCAATGTGAGTAAATAAAGTTTGAAATAAGTGGCTGAGGTTAATCTTTACCATGATTCCAAATCATTTCTGTCTGAATTTACAGCTTGTGCAGCCCATTTCACCCACCACAGGTTGTTTAGTGAACTTGTCACAGTATGCAGGGTTGGTTGTGCAAAGAAGCAAAGTTATTGAAAAGATGTAACAACCTGTAAACAAGTGTTGCTACTCATTTCAAAAAGTAGAAACAACAGCTTATGACAAATTATCACTATGGTGCAAGAAACAAAAAAGGATATGGCTCCTTTAAATTATAGTCTACTGTTATAACTAGCTTGTTCTGGTTTTAATGTACACACCTTTGCATTAATGGAACAGGATGTAATCTTGGGATTTATGCATGCATTTTGACTTTGCAGCTCATCAACATATCAATTAACCACTTTCTTGCTTTGGTGTGACAGCACAGATGTGAGCGTGAGTAACTGCACACCACTCCACTTCTGGTGGTCCTTGTGCTATAAGAAATATCAACCAGTTGATGTTTAACTCTCATGTTTGAAGTATATATATATATATATATTAATGGTGCTACCATACTTCAGGTTTAAATTATACTTTAAATTATTTTCTTGGTGAAATAGTCAGGTTGGTGAGAACTCATAATCTAGTGGAGAGCACCTAAGGTCAGTTACACATGGATCAGGAAGCAACACAATTATAATATCACACACACTGACATTTGGATTTTAAAATAATGTTCACCACCTCTAGCCCTGGTTTAATCAAAACCCCAAAAACGAACTATCAAGTAACATTGACTGAGAAATGAAAAAGAAAACTCTTTTTAACACACTAAAAATTCAAGTCCCATGACCCATTTTTTAAAATAATATTTAATATAATTCATATTACTATGCACATCTAGTTGCATTTGGTCACATTTGATTTTATGATTTCGCTTGATCACTTTGATGGACCTATACTAAATGCACTATTCCCACTGGGTCTGTGACATCTGTGGGATGGGAGACACATTACAAATACTGTTTAGTGAAATATATTCACACATCCGATAAAAATGCATAGTTTAAAAGACTAAGAAAATTTGCTATCAAAATAAGTGTTAAGACTTTACAATAATCTTGTTAACATTAGTTGGTGCAATAGATAACATGATATAAAAATACTTTACAATAAGGTCCCATTAATTAATGTTAGTTAATGCATTACCTAACATTAACTAACAATGAAGAAAATATTTGTTACATTTATTGATTTATTGATGTTATGATAGTTTATAAAAATACAACTGTTCATTCTTGGTTCATGTTGGGTCAGGAGGATTAAACAATATTAATTACTACCAGTTTTTATTTTAATAAAACAGTAGTAAACTATGAAATTAACATTAATTAAAATTAATAAGTACTTTAGTTGTATTTCTCATCGTTAGTTCATTTCAACTAATTTAGTTAAATGCATTACTGTATTGGAAACATATTGTAAAGTGTTACCACATTTATTAATATAGATTAATTTCTATATACTAATCTATGTGTTATGAATAAAGTTAACAATGAACGTTGGTACTGTAGGTTTGTAAATAAACACTAAACTACAGTGATTTTCTTTTTTATATTGTTAGTTCATGATACTTATTAACAAATTGAATCTTGCCGAAAAAGGTTACTAAGCACAGTGTTTATTGTACATTATTTAGAGACATACCCAAATGTCCCTAAAGCAAGGTTTTCTCCCATTTAACATCAGGAGCCCACCCCACACACATATATATATGCTTCATCATCCAAGTTTACATTTTGGTCAGGTGTGTGTCAAAGTGAGCGGCTTCACAATTCTCATTCTAGCCAATTTTCCTTTGAGAGGATTCTTTTTCCTCTTTCTCAAAGCTCAGTTTGAAAAAGGAGCTTTGGTGTAAGCTCACGGGCCACTAGGGAGCGATTCCCAACTGACAATCAAAAAAAAAAAAACCCCGGCTTCAAGGGCCCACGATGCCAGAATGCATTGTGTAAAGGAAAATCACAGTGGCTAAAAGTGAAAAGTTTGTTTGAAGTTGATGTTATTTTCGAAAAAAAAAAAACCTTAAGAGGATTTTGAAAAGAAACTGATGGAAAGCTGAGTGAGAAAAGGAATGGAATTACTTCCCACATTTATAGTACAGTGTTTCCCTAAGCTACCATCCCACAGGTTTGGGCCTTAAAGGTCTCAGGATGTATTCAAACCTCATCAGTGGCTTACAGCTAACTTCAAAACCCTAATTAACCTAGATATAATGCTGTGCCAAGAACAATGAGCAAAGTAAATCATACTGTAGATACACAGATGAGATGCATGAATATTGAATGTCGCCTCAACCGAGGCATTTTAAAATATTCATGTGCAACTGAAAAACGTTATCGCTATAGCATCCATGCTATGCCACGGGAGTCAACAGATCAAATGCACGTGCTTTATTTACTAAAATATTTACGGTAGTCCAGATAAAACCCTCCATTCTGAGACAAGAGTTTTATTTTTGTTTTTAAGTAGTCTCCCTTTCAGACAGAAACGAAAAAGCCTTTGATGGTCAGACTATGCTAAATGAAACCTCTCCAGAGGGGGAGCATTGTAACAGATGTACATTAGTATGCACCCTCCAGACCAGGCTGCTGGGCTGCCCAGGCCTGGTCAGAGCTACATCTGGACCAGGTCACTACCGTCTCAGCCCCGAAGCTCATTATGGGAAAATACCAAGAGACCACCAACAGCAGAAGCATGAAGAGGTCAGCCTCGATGACACTGTCAAGAGATAAGGAGGGTAGATTCACAAAGAAACTGTCAGATTTACCCATACTATCAAGACATTTTGTAGTCTAGAGTCTCCCCAAAGCAGATTTAACTTACACGAGAGGCTGATGTAACTGAGATAAGGAAGAATTATGGGAGCCATATAAATGACCAGCCTCGGGCAACATATGATACTTAGCATTAAACTAATCAAAAAGGTCAATTCCTGGGGAAATATGACCCAAAAACAAGATCGATTCATTTTCTGGTAGTAGCTTTCGTTAGATTCTGTAGCTGCTCGGGCATATTGTGTCATAAGAGGTGCCTGGTTGTTTCGGAGAGCCTTTCTTACCTATAATTCATGGATAATGAGAGATTTAAGGGCAGAAAACAAGGATCATCCTTTTGTATGGGATCCGGTACACCTTCCTGATCCCTCTCATTTGAAAGCCCTTACACCAGTCCACTCGTTATTCTTCAGCAATTATGAATTCCTTTGACGACATGACTTTGCATAAATAACAGCTAATTGAATATAAATAGGATGTGATGGTATTTGATTATCTGTTTTTCATTTTCTGGAAAGATTATGCAAATGGATTCATCTGCATATCTCCATACACGAAAAAATAAGATGAAATGTCGGACTAGATTATTCTTTGCCTGCATTACAGGCAAACTTCTTTAATCTTATGAATTTGGGATTAGTTTCACATTTTGGTGTGATGCTCTAATTTGGCAAGATGAAGGAGGTCATTCAGACACTGGGAGCTTTTGTTTGCTTCAGTAGGTGAAGACAATAGACCTAATAGAGTTTAAAGTGGCTTTGTTATTTTTCTTAAAGCTTGACTGAATCGTGGAATTTGTCACAACTGCTCATTGTTGGCGGGCAGATACGGCGGGGCACGGCTGTGCGCAGATGATGAAGAGTTTTATTGCGGCATGGTCTGTTTGGAGTAAATGGAAAAAATGAAAAGCATATTACAGGAATAGATGGTGAATTACAGTTCAACTGCCTTAGAATTTACTGTATGATGCAATTTCAACACATGTGTCCAGCCTTTGTTGTCGAGTTAATGAATACACTTAAAGAGGGGCAAAAATAAGGTGGCTTTCCAATGCCTGGATGGAGTGTAACAAGTGAGATAAAAACTTCTGAAACTTTGGCTGAAAATTTAAAGTGAAAGAAGATAATTTGTACAGTTTAGTAAAGATATTAAGAATTGCAGTCAGACACAGAAAGACAGACAGACGACAATGGATGGATGGATGGATAGATAGAGTTCTAAGATAGCTAGTTCTTTTAAATAAAAATCTATCTTAAACCATGTATAAATGATGATTACCTTTATTTTTAATGTGATAGCTAGTTCTTTTAAATAAAAATCAATCTTAAACCATTTATAAATGATGATTACCTTTATTTTTAATGTGAATACTGAAAGAGACCCAAGGTGTTGTTCCAAAGAATGCTCATTCTCAGATCAATCCGAAAGGATTATGAACAGAGCAATTTCAGAAGCTGTCTTTTGATTAGATTCTGCTCTGAAAAGATTTTTATTAAGATCAGTTTTGTCAGGCATAACATTGATCACCTAAAATGAGAGGCTAAGCTGATGCAGAGACTGCCAAGTAATAGTTAATAATAATTAGAAAGTGTAGTGGGGGAGAGAAAATATCCATAAGTATTTAATAAAAGTGAACTGCTGCAGTTTGAATGTCTATATAAACACCCAGTGCCAAAAGAGCTACCAAATAAACTACCAAATAAAAGTAGAGAAAACAAAGATTCAAAGTTACAAGGAAATAGTGAGGGAGTAATTGTTCTCACAGGTAATCCATAGCATTAACTTATAGAGAATGTGTTTATTTTGCACCTAAACAGTGTCACGCTGCGGGTCGCACAAACCAGAGTTCAGCTGGGTCAAATTAGATTCCAGAAGCTTCAGCGTGGATGGATGATCAAAGACAACTCGGTTATTTAATCCATATTGTTGCTAGAAGACAAATTAGCTGGTAGTGCAGAGGGGACAGGCGCCTTTGAAACGCCTGAGATTGCATGCATAACCAAGGATCTGTGGCATTTGACATCTACAGAATGGGAAATGAAAGCAGGAGGCATTGCAAGCCACCTCCTGATGCTTCACCCCAAGGGTGGTGGGAGGGCATGCATGTCTCTCAGAAACATGATTGATTTGCTTCTTAGTGTCAGCCAAGTTGCAGAATATGATTACGGATTGTTGAGGAGATTCACTCGAACGCTCGTAGACACGGCCCGGGTGCAACCTACATTTGCTGGAAATAAGTGCTAGAGGCTTGTTGACTGATGTGTGGTCCTCCCTTTGCTCTTGTTCATCATTATAATTGAGCACAGTTCAGGTCCTCACATCCTTAGTCATTCATTTTGAATTTTAAAGAGCTGTCACTCAAATTGTGGAATTGTGTGATTATATTTTTTTTTAGCTTGAGTTATTATTCAAGTGTAGTGAAAAAAAAAGAATGAATCCGAAAATCTGGACCAGTACGGCATGACAAAATTCCAAATGTCTTGCTGTTTTCCACTAAAACAATGACCCTGCCCATGCTATTTCAAGTCAAAAACCTTTATTTATTTTGTTTTAAAGCATATAATGCCCATTACAATACACAGAAAAAATGGTGTAGATTTTCACCCAGAAATTGCTAATAAATTGCATAATTAGTTACAAAGAAACAGTAATACACTGAATTTCAACATGATATTTTTTAAATAGTATTTTCTTGTAAAACGTACTCCAATAACTTTTATTTACAACTTCAGAAAAAAATGTTTTACATTGTTTGTAATGACCATTATAACCAGCTTCTAAACTTTCCATATAGCGTTTGGTTAACATGAGTTAGAGTTTGGTATCAGTAGTGCAGACCAAATCTGCAAGTCATCCGCCACAAAAATGTAGTCTGTGGCATAGAGACAATATGGAGAAAACTCTGCCTGTAAGCGTACATATTTATTGCGAAAGCAAATGGGATTTTCTTCCCTCATGTGGAGACTGAATAAGGTCTATTTGCTATTATAATTCACCCCAGACAATCATGTTAAACCAACTCTTCCCCACTGCCCCAGGTCTATTAAATCCCTCATTCATTATATTAATATGGATATTATTAGGCGTTAAGGACAGTACAGAGAGGCATCTGAGGGATGAGCATAACAGTAACCAATCTAAAGAATTGCAGGGTTTCAAAGGAGTCTCGGTGCGGCTGCCATGAATCAATTTTTGCTCAAAAGCTGAAAGGTATTTACTGTAACACTCCTTGTGGTCTGAGGATTTTTCTTCATCATAAATCCAGAAAATTAATGTGTTTCGCATTCGCAAGGGCAAATAAGGTTATCCTCCCAACAATTTGTGTGCAGAAATATAGAAGTTGTATCTTTGGTTGTTGTCCTGTTCACCATGAAGATAAATAATGTATCATTGAAGCTGTCGTGCGCAATTGTTTATTATTATGTCTAAAGGGATAGTTCACACAAAAATTAAAATTCTGTCATCATTTACTCACCCTCACCCTACTTCTGCAGAACACAAAAGAAGATATTTTGAAGATATTTTGATGAAAGCCAGGGTCTAATGTTGTTTGGACCCCATTGACTTTGGTAGAAAAAGTATGTCATACAGGTTTGAAGCAACGTGAGGGTAAGTGACAATTTTTAAGAAATGCAGCTCTGTGGCTGTATTTGAGCACCTCGACATAGCAACTACGACTCAACCAATGGCGTGAGTTTGGGGCGGGACTATTTGTTTGACCACATCTTGGAAGACGGTGGGGGGGGTTACAGTTCTGTGGCGCTTAGTGCCAACAAACTGCAGAGAAATTACACACTGTGGCTTTTAAAACAAAAACAAACAACTAATTGTATTGTTGTTGTTGTTTAAATGATTAATTACTGCTATTGGCCAAAGTCAGGTAGTTACTCGTCACTGTCGGACAGGCCCTTTCATCATCCGTGGACATCTAGCGCTTTGATATGCATTCTGAAACCTAATATATTTTTGTCTCTGTGTGTCTCCCTTTCTTTCTCTCAAGCTGATGAAAGCTCGAATCCCCAGCTGAGCCTGTTTAAATGACCACTGGAGAGGCCTTTTATTCTCTCCCAGACAGCTTTCTCTATAGCACACAGAGCTTTTGATGCACACACAGTCCATCCTCCTCACTAACAGTTCAGACAGCTGTGCAAAGCCTTACCAAAACACAAGGCCTCTCTATCTCCCCCTCTTTATCTCACCCCCACAGGAAATAATAAAAAACCCTCTGGACAGCTAACCTTTCCAGTGCCAGCTGTCACTGGCTGTGACTGAAGATGAGATATTGTGAAGGCTATTGTCCTTTTGAAACAGTCAGGGATGGAAACGGGTGACAACACAGGCCCCCCAAAAATTAATTGAATATTTAATCAGCAGGAGAATCTGAAGGAATTTGTCAAGCTTCTTCGTTGTTGACTTTTCCCCTTCGCTCTGACAAATGAGACACTGTCTAAACAGTACTAGAGGACGACACACTCTGCGGCCTGTCAAGATGTCTGTGATGCGTGCAGAGGAGCTGAGAGGGGAACAACTTTGCACAGAGAATCACTTGATTGATTCTTATTAGGCAAATCCGCTAGAAACATGGAGGTTCGCTGGCATTAAGCCGAGGGGCTTGTGTTGTACGCAACTTGAAATCTCTGCCAAAAAGAGTGCTTTGTTTCCATTTTCATCTGCATGAATTTCCTTCTTATGAATCCCCAGGTACTCTAAATGAATTAATAGGGTTTAATGTATCATGAAGATTTTATAATCCACTCTCACACTCTGGTTTATCACACCTAAGATATAGACATTTCACAATGAGGGTAGCTTTAAAGCTAAATTCTATCAAATTAAATTCAAGTTATTCTACACTTAAAACGGCAGCAACTGCTTTATGAGCCGTTACCGATAGATTCAGTGTAGACCAAGTAAATTACTGTACTGTATGTGAGCAGAAAAGTAATTCACAGCATTCACTACAGTAAGGACACCTTCATGCCAGGCTTGTGTCCTTGAAGCTTAAACAAAAATTAACATCAAAGGCGAGCCACAGAACAATAGAGACATTTAGAAGTCTGCATTTTAATTTGGGCTACATTTAACACGTAGCAGTAGCAAAGAAGTAATAGCAAAGGCAAGCATGCTGCATTCCTCTCTTAAACTATGACCTTGTTCATCAGTAATTGTGTTTCTTATTCCTGGCCAACCTGATATTGTTGCATGTGAGTTTGATTACTGCACCATGCTCACCCAGATAATTAAACACTACCAAGAAAAAGAGTTGTATCATTAGAGGAGCACCATGGCCTCTGGAATTAGATAATTATTGCAGGAAATCACACTAAAAAGGTCAGCTTGGAAAGTTTTCTCTGCAGTAGTAGTTCTTAAATATTCCAGTACAAAGGAAAAGGGTGCAACTTTAACACAAATCATTGAGTATATCAGCCATAGGATTAAAGAGCACAGACACATTCTTATTTTGTAAAATACTTTCAAAAAGTGAATAAAAAAAGAATAATAAAGCAGACAAAAATGTGACTGTGAGGGGTAATTTACAGTCTTTACAAGGGTACATACTGTAAGATTCTGGATTACGTAATTTTCTAAACTCACAATTTTCAAAACTACTTGTCTTGAAAAACTTTAGTTTTTACTGAAAGTTTTTTTGAAAAGATTTTTTGCCAGCTGAACAAATGCCATGTTTTTAAAGTATAGCACAATCCACTAAACACACTGTGCTTATGTACATCACAGTCTAGTTTTCATCCCTGACAAAAAAACAAATATGGTGCTACCCTGACTAAGGTCTACTGGATAAAATAAAATCTAAATATTATATACTAGATGGAAAAAAATACTTATATTTTAAAACAAAAATTATAAATGTTGGTAAATACTGTAACAAAATAAGTTTAAGTTGAAATACTAAAACTGAAAAGAAAAAAAAATAATTGAATATAAGAAAACAAAAACTAATAAAAAGACACAATCACAAAATGACTACAATTTAAACTAAAAGTAAAATGTAAACTGAAAATACAAAATAACAGCTAATTTAAAATATATATATTATAGTATAAATACTATAATATTATATAAATAATACTAAAATGACATTGTTTCACATGATTCTGAGATCTGTTCTGACAATGTGGATGACTGACTCTACACATGATCAAACAGTATTTTGATTTTTTTTTACATTTTTGTATTTAAAGATCTGCTCATCGCATTTCTACATAAATCCCAACAAATACACTGGACTGTTCCGATGAAGCTTGTAATGCAGTGTGGCATTGTTATTAACTGCATGTGTTGTTCCGAGCAGAGCTCGTTCAGGGCAGACAGATTCACAAGTCTCTAAATACTGGCCATCTGTCTGTAGTGTGGCCCAGATGAGCGTGATTTCTTCCCCTCCTGTTTTTCGCAGGCCTGTGTTTCAAGGTATTTGTTTGTAGACCGGATGACGGGGAAGGTAGCATCTGGCAATAATAGCACCTTGGCAATGAGAAATAGAGGAGCCATTCCGCTGGATATTACGACTGAATCATCTGAGGGGGATATTCTGCCTCTCTCCTTGATGACTAATCAGTATACTGACCTACAGGGATTTCTATTCAGGTCTTCAACAACCAATGTGAGACGGTTTTACTTTGTTCACCGAGAACATGGTAACCTTAGTGTGTCATTATCATGCAGTTAGGGCGGTCCGCTCATTCACAGAATGTAAAAATTGCATACAAATTTGGATTCAACAAGATCAAATGCATAGCCAATGCAATATAGAGGAGCACTGCTGGACAGAGGCAAGACGATAACATAAATATGGTTATCGGCTGCCTTCAGTGTCACAGATTTGTCATGTTGTTGTTGCGACATGCCGGAAAGACGATTATTACAGGCAAGAGATAGAGAGAAAAGTTAGGGAAGTAGGTGCTGGAAGCGCTGAAGGGTATTAGATGACAACAGCAGGTGGCTCAGGGGATTCTTCCTCTGATCTCGCCTCACAGTAAGAATGTAATTAAACACGTTTTAATAAAAGTGGTCTAAGAAGCAAAATGAGAGAGCAGCACATACAAAACTCTGCTCTAATTTGTTTAAGCTCAAGTGCTTCATATGTTTCTTGAACATATATGTATCAAAAAGAGGCAACATGCAGCGTGATTCATTCTTGAAACAGTATGAGAGCTCCAGTGTCTGGTTATTATCAGCAGTGACAGGGTGTGTTCCCATCCTCAACCCATGCAGGGACACAGCCAGGTTGAGCGTTTCAGCACCACGGCGCAGTGGACAGCTCCCTTTCTCCAGTGCCAACTGCTGCTATTGTTACTTCATTTCACACTATCACTTAAATGCTCATCTGTAATCACTGCTACCTCTGAACGGTAAGTTATTATTGCAGTTTGGTTGTTGACACAAGACTTCAAAACTTCATGTTTAGCAAAGCATGTAATTGCAACTCCAGTTTGAGATGCTGCTTTAGCCCTCCCTGCTGCTTGATTTCCGCAGCATGTTAAAGGAATACTTTACTCAAAAATAAAATAAAATTCAATTCAATTCAAGTTTATTTGTATAGCGCTTTTTATGATATAAATCGTTGCAAAGCAACTTTACAGAAAATTAAGTTTCTACAATATTTAGTAGTAGCTTATCAGTGGTGACTGTCAGTTTATGTACATATGGCAGAAATGTACGGAAAAATCAATTAAAGACGTAATCAAACAGATGATGAACCCAAACGTTATCAGGAAGGCTATTCCAAAGTTTGGGAGCCAAATGTGACAAAGCTGTACCTCCTTTAGTGGACTTTGCTATCCTAGGTACTACCAAAAGTCCAGAGTTTTGCGACCTTAGGAAGCGTGATGGATTGTAGCGTGGTAGAAGACTAGTTAGGTATGTAGGAGCTAAACCATTAAGGGCCTTGTAGGTAAGTAATAATATTTTGTAACTGATACGGAACTTAATAGGTAGCCAGTGCAGAGACTATAAAAAAAAATTTGGGGTAATATGATCATATTTTCTTGACCTGGTAAGGACCGCTGCATTTTGGACTACCTGTAGCTTGTTTATTGAAGATGCAGGACAACCAGCTAGCAGTGCATTACAATAGTCCAGTCTAGAGGTTATGAATGCATGAACTAGCTTTTCTGCATCAGAAACAGGCAACATGTTTCGTAGCTTGGCAATGTTTCTAAGATGGAAGATTTTTGTAACATGGGAAATATGATTTTCAAAAGAAAATTTGCTGTCTAATATAACACCCAGATTTTTGACTGTAGAGGAAGTAACAGTACATCCGTCTAGTTGCAAATTGTAATCCAAGAGATTCTGTGTACTGTCTTTTGGTCTAATAAGTAATACCTCTGTCTTATCCAAATTTAATAGGAGAAAATTATTGGTCATCCTTTTACATTTTTAACACACTCTGTTAGCTTAGATAATTTAGAAGTTTCATCTGGTCTTGTTGAGATATATAGTTGAGTATCATCAGCATAACAGTGGAAACTAATCCCGTATTTTCTAATAATATTACCAACCAGCAACATGTATAATGAAAATAGCAGAGGACCTAGGACAGATCCTTGTGGCACTCCATACTTTACTGGTAATAATTCAGATAACTCCCCGTTTAAATTAACAAAGTGGTAGCGATCGGACAGGTAGGATCTAAACCATCTTAAAGCCTGCCCTTGAATACCTGTATAGTTTTGTAATCGATCTATGAGTATGTCATGATCTATAGTGTCGAATGCAGCACTAAGATCAAGTAAAACTAGCAATGAGATGCAGCCTTAGTCTGACGCAAGAAGCAAGTAGCAAGTTAATTTTAACAGTTAGCAGTTTTAACAGTTAGCAGTTTCTGTGCTATGGTGGGGCCTGAAACCTGACTGAAATTCTTCATAGAGATCTTTTTTTTTTGCAGGAAGGAGCACAATTGAGCAGACACAACTTTTTCTAAAATGAAAATTTGCTGAAAGTTAACATCCTCAGACCATCCAAGAAAGTTTGTTTCTTCACGGGATCAGATCTGGAGAAATTTAACATTACATTTCTTGCTCAATGGATCATCTACAGTGAATGGATGCCATCAGAATGAGAGTCCAAACAGCTGGTAAAACATTACAATAATCCACACAACTCCAGTCCATCAGTTAACATTTTGTTAAGTGAAATGCTGTGTGTTTGTACGACACAAATCTATCATTAAGACATTTTTAACTTCAAACTCTCCCTTTCGGTTCTAATATGAGTACTCTATCCATAATATTTTTTTCTCCAGTGAAAAATGGTCTCATCCACATCAAGAGAGAAATATGTGCAAATCAAGCACTGTTTACAAGGAAAACAGTCCAAAACACTTCTAAACAAATATGTTGGTGGATTTGGATGTAAGATGGACAGGGATGGCCTTTCTCACTGGAGGAGGCAACATTATGGACTTGCATTTTGGCCAGAAGAGATGATTTAAAGTTAAAACACCTTAACGATGAATTTGTTTCTTACAAACATGCAGCTTTTTACTTGACAAGAATTTAGATGATTTCTTGCTGGATATCATTTTGATGGCACCCATTCACTGTAAAGGATCCACTGGTGACCAAAACATTATTTTGTTTGTTTAGTTTTTTTTTTTTAAATATGCTTTTGTCCATACATTGCAAGTCAATGATGTCCAAAACAACATCAGAAACAATTGGCTTTCATTGTATGGACAAAAATACACTGACATATTTTTTCAAAATATATTTTTATATATTATATAGAAGAAAGTCAGGTTTGAAATGACATGAGTATGAGAAAATGATGATAAAGAACAGTGATAACAGAATTTTCATTTTTTAAAATCTTAACATCACATTTTCAGGGAGTGATGTATTTGTGTGGATCAAGGTAATCCTTGTCCAAGCATGGCCGTGAGTGTGTACAGTGTTTCTAGATATCTGCCTTTTAACTTTGAAGCCCCTTACTTCAAAAAGTAATTAAGCAGAGAAAATAATTTGAAAAACAGACTCATAAAAAGTACAAACGAAGCAGCTCATTAACTTCATTCTTTAGGGGCACCAGCTGTGATCAGCTTGTTCGTTACTTTAAGGCAAATACAGTTAGATTAATGATTCTTTGTTCTTTGTGGAAGCAGGGAAATGTACAGTATTGTTCATTTTGAAGGCTAGATTATGAAATGGATCAGTTACATAAATTCAATTATATAAATTAATTGACTTCGCTAGCCCATATGTGTTAATAGCAATCCACCGTGCAGAAGGTATCACCAGTCTCATTCGAAAAAAAAAAAGGGTTTCCAAACAGATGAAAGCAATTAGACGCAATAAATTAGAACAGTCTCACAACAACAAATTAAATTAGGGTAAACGATAAAATTAAGGGAAAGGTTTAAAGTTCCTTTAATCGATAATGAGGAAACACATTTGGGAGAGCAGAACATTTTAGACAGCCGTTCATTTAACAAATTAAAAATGCATGTTTGGTGTTATTAATAAATTATTTGGTCATAATTGCAACAGAAATAAGGGAGAATAAGGTTGAACTACAGAGTTCTCAGGGGGAAAAAGTGCCCTTCACAGCCTATTAAACTGCCAAAAAGTACCAAATATTAGTACAGAAGATATATGGTGTGGACTTTCTGTATTAACATCAGGTTTTTCAATGATCTGAACCATGTCTGAGTCTTAGATTTAGATTTTTTTGTTGCCATACGTTCTACCTTATTTAATCCAGCTGTTGAAGTGAAGACTCACAAGCACAACTGTCAGTGAATAAAGTTATCACTCATGAGGATTAACGTGATATTCAGCCGTCACATAAGCAGATCAGACACCTGAGGAAAATTACATCTCATGCACACACCTGGGAATTGAAGCGGCTATCCATCCATTAGAGCCAAGCAGAGCGGGACACGGGAAGATGTTGAGACAGAGAGATATAGTGGGGGAGAATGGATGGGCTTGAGCTTAGTGCTGAAGGAGAGAGACAGGTGGGACGTAATCTGGGCCATGCTGTGTCTCCTTTTGGAAACTATGAGACACTCGATCATGTCCACACAGGCTGCTTCTTGTATCCTCAGGGTAATAAGGTGTCAGCCATTTCATTATAGGACAGTAAAGGTCCCTCTGGTCACTTTGCGATTCCCAATGAAGACTTTCAATATCTCAAGTAAATATACAAAATATGTTTTATTCAACAAAACTTATTCACCTAATGAAGAGTTTGTAACAATTTGATACAGCTGCATTCCATTTAGTCCATCATGTCCTCAGAAGACAACTGTATGGCAGTTATTCCACATGTAACTCATTATGGAATAATGGGCCTTTTAATTGTCTTGTCTTTAACAGTCATGCCTAAAGAATAACCTTTAATTAAGTTCTCGCTTATTACTTTTTTCCCTATTTGACAAAAGCAATTACTGTCACCCAGAGAACAGAAATAATTATTCTTATTTGGTTTCACCAAATTGCCACTTTTTGGCCATTCATGTTGCCTAGTTTATCTTTAATTCCTTTGGCAGATCATTTTTATTCAAACTGACTTTCAAGGTATTCCCCTTTATTTACTAACGAACTAAAATAAATAAATAATCAAGCATACTCTTCATTTTTTAATCCAAGAGGGGAAAAAAAACTTTCTCTTGTTTCTTATGTCAATGTGAATCATATGAACTGATAATGATATAAATTTGTACTCGGCTGTTTCAAACTATCCAAGCAAACAAACCATGCTTGGATGGGACAGCCATGAGTCGGGCAACCCAGTAGTGAGGTCTTTATTTGGCCCTGCAGTGGGATACAGCTGAAACTCAAACCTGCCCATTGTACGTCGCAGAAAAGGCAGCATAATCTCACCCGGCGTAAGCCAGGTCCCACTGAGTCCTATTCATGCCCTGACATCCAGCTTACTTACATCTGTCTGTTGCCTTGAAGCTCTGCACAGGAGGTTGATTCCCTCCGAATTTTAAATAAGGAAATAATGTGATTGAAGTCGGCGTATTAAGTGAAATCTTCTGTCTGACTGCTGGATTGCTGAGCTCTGTTATCTCTCCCACAGAGTGAACAGCTCCGACCGCAAGCTCTTTCTACTGCAGGGAAGGCATAATTTGTCTTTCTATACATGCTGCCGAGCACAATAAGAGAAAAAAAAGAGAGAAGAAGAGACACAGGGAGCTAAACATGCAAAAAGGGAACTTGCGCTTTAAGCCCAGAATTGACATTCAGGCCATGCGATCGAACAACAGTTGGCCATTCTCCTATAAAATTGGCAATGCATATTTGTGTTGTGTTTTTCTCTCTCTCTCCGTCTTTTATTTAATTCGCTTTCGTTTCTCCCCTCCACCGCCCGCCATGCCTGTGATGAATCTCAATTATGGCAAGGTCACCTTTCATTCCGTTGATCTCTCTGTTGTTTTATTCGAACTGGCAGTACTTCCACACTATTATGGTATACTTATTGACAGCCTGAATCCTCTCCAAACAAGAGCGACAAAAATGTGGGAATGTTACTGGCTCTCCTCTAATTTTGGGTGACAGAATTGGCAGCATCTCTTCATAGCCTAGGTAATAGCCTTATCATTACCACTGCATGCTCTGGTGATTTGGGCCGAGATTTTCATGTCGTTTTCCTATTCCACAAACTCGCTTGCACTGGATATCCCATGACATTTATATTTGTCAATTTAAACTTTCGAAAGCACTTTTTCAGATTTGAGTAAATTTTAACAGAAGTGAAAATATGGAAAATTTGATCCGTAAGCATGTAAAGTCAAGCGTTTAACCTTACTGAGAAAAAACAAGATTTGGTTTTTAAAAAGCCTTTTTCCAAAAGGTACATCTGGAAAAGGGGGGGGGGTCGTCTTATAATCAGGGTCGTCTTATATTCGGGCCAATACGGTATTATGTTGTATAAATAGACTGCCAAATCCCTGTCGTCTGCCTACATATTCCACTAAAATCTCCAGTATAATAATCTAAGTAAACTATGCAAAATAACAAGCACAGCCATATTTCTAATATTTGTCGATCACAATTAATGATATTATAATACAGAATATTATATATTTTAACAATAGACAATGTAACATTTTAGTATATTAGATTAAAATATAACATTTTAGTAACAAGTTTTAGAAGCTTTAAATACCTTTAGCAAAAAGGTGGTTCATTTGAATATTGCTTTGTCCTTTTTATAGGACATTTCTCATGATTTCCATTCACTGTGCTACACTTTAAAGGGGTCCTACTAGTATATTGGCTGTTTATTAGTGCTTATAAAGCACACCTTAATGCTTTATTCTGCATAACCATATTTTAGATTCCTTAATCCTACTTCACACTTCAATTTAACAACTACCGTACTAACTATTAAAGGGGTCCTATTATGCTTTTTCACTTTTTCAACTTTAGTTAGTCTGTAATGTTCTGTTTATTTAACAGAAATCACTTTTCAAAAACTACAACGAACAACTCGTTTGGACTACAACGCATATTTTCCGGGATTTGTAATATCACAAATATCGACGAATGGGACGAGACCTGGTTGAGCTGCACTAGAGAAGGCAACGAGTGTTATCACTATGTCAGAGACACGCTAGCTTTCCCAAGGCAGACGAACTTAGAGGGGTTACAATCATCCAGCAGGCGGCTATGGCAAGCGGCATGACATTTCCTGACCAGGCGCCAAGTGCTGCCAACACACACTGGCCCAGCTAACCAATTACAGCACATTTCGTATATCAGAAGGCGGGCCTTTATTTGATACAGGAACTATTCGAGCCGTTCATGCCAGACTGGGGAGAGAGGTGTTGTAATAATGTAAAACCAAGTATGACAGCCTGTTCTAGTACACCCCCAAAACAAAATCAAGACTTTGTAAAAGAGCATAATAGGACCCCTTTAAGTATTATGAGCAAATTATGACAAATAATAATAGTGAATAATAATTAATAAATTAGCAAATAATATGTATATTCAAAACTTTACAGTAAACCAAACAAAGTGTTGTTCAAGCCCGAAAGGCCAACAGAGTCGCGTGACAGACACAGTGATGATGTACACAAGCCGAGGTTAAGACAGCTGACGTGCTATGATTTCTGACAGGCAGTTCACTCTCCTGTGATGTGACCCTGTTCCCCTCACACATACACACGTCTCTGTATTGAAACCAGCATACAGTGTCCCGTCTCTACTGTCGCTGTCAATTAAAGTGACACAAAGGCCAAAAATAAAATAAAAACTCACACACAAGGCATGTGAGATGCATCTTGGCTTGTGTGACCTTCATTTTAGTCACTTAACCTTTCATATTCAGCTATGAATAATACAATAACGTAAGCGGTAAAAAAATGTAACTATACTTTTTTTATTTTCAATCGCAACATTAGAAAAATTCCAATGATATATGATGCATATAGCCACATAGCCCTTAAAAGGGAAAATATTGGATCCAGCTGCAGTAATTATGTGAAGGGAGTCAGAATGAGTAAGGCGTGATGTGACTACCATTGTGATCTCAGCAGAATGTTGTCATTGCCTCATTCACATTTCATGGGGATGCTGATGTGTTTAATCGTCTCTATGGTGCAACATCTGCCACCAGAGCAGGAGAATAGGGAGCGAGAGAGCGAATAGACTGCCTGCTTCTCAATCGACAGTGATGTGTGGTTAAGCGTGAGCATCTTAGTAAACAGGCGTTATGATGTCTTTGTAATGTGCCTGGTTTACCATGCCCTGAGTCATTAGCCTTGTGGAAGATTTGTGGCGCTTTATTTTTCTGTTGGCTGCCCCTCTTTGGAACTAGAGAGGCTGGCTTGCTGACTATGTCTGGCAGTGCTGGGCCTGTTAGGTCTCTCTTTGGGGTATTGATCGACACTGGGATTGTTTGACCCTGTTTACAGTCTAAGGTACACAAGCCACATCTTGGAGACCCGCAGACAGCTGAAAATGTCAGACGACGATACCAGCCCCAGCTCCTGGAGCGAGGGCATATTATTGAGTTAATCCTGCAGAGAGGAAAAATGTGACCAGCAAAGAGCACCTGGGTCTCTGAAAGCCATTGAAATATAAGAATACACACGGATGCAGGATGTATAGCTTTAAATATATCCAATCGAATTGAGCCTAAGGGACTGAGGCTGATCTTCTAAAACAGATTGGCCAGACTTTTTCCCAACTAGAATAAACAGGTTCAGAAGGGAAAAATAACAGGAGTGACTCATTTCAAAGGTATATGAGCTATGCTTTGGATTCTTGGCCCTTCAAAGTCAAAGTTATGAGCACATATACCTCACAGGCTAAGAATCTGAATCAGTTTTTATTTGCAGATTGAGTCAACAAGTTGCATCTCCCCACATATAGCTCTAAGATACAATCTTCACTGCTCTGTGGTCTTATAAGATTGTTCCAGCTTTAACTTTCGCCCACCATCATTGAAAATGAATTGGTAACTTCTTTCAAGCAGCTCTCTTTGCTATACTAGTTAATCAAGGCAGTAAAATCACAATTAATGCAATCAAATAGACCTCATTTATTGCAAATGTAAGTGGATTTGAACAGGGGCAATGATTGCGTTGCATAACATATTCCTCTTAAGTACCTATCACTTAACATTAGAGATTTAATGTTTATTGTTCGGTTTAATTGCACTGCCTCTGCAATATAAAAATAGCCATTTCAGGCATATCAAAGCACAATAAAAAAAATCATTTCATTTACTGCAAGTACTCACTCAAAAACACATTTTCAATACATTAACTATTATGCTTTTCTCATAGATAGACACTTACAGAAGCAACATATTCAGGCACCTCAGATTTTCACAAAAAGACAGAGCTGCAGAAACAGCAGCACTTGTGAAAACATGGTATAAAGTTTTAAAATGTCATTTATTTTTGGTGACACTTTACTTAAAGCCTTTATGTATAATGCATTATAAAAGTAGTTAATTATGCATAAAGGCTTTAAATAAAGTGCTACCATTTTTTTTATTTTGCAAGAAATTAACACTTTTATTCAACAAGGAAATAATAAATTGTTTAAAAAAATAATAAAGACGTAAAGAAAAAATATATATGTTCAAATAAATGCTGTTTTTTTAAACTTTCTATTCAACAAAGAATCTTGAAAAAATATTGTATGAAAAAATATGATACAAATTGTATGATAAAATATAAAAATAAAATAAAATACAATTTCGAGAAAAATATTAAGCAGCACAACTTTTTTCAACATTAATAATCACAATATGACTATTTTTACTGTATTTATGATTAAATAAACGCTTAGGTTTTTTAAATCCCTATTTAAGCCCTGTATATAAACTAGAAAATACAACAGGCAAACATTTGTATTAGTCCTGGGTTGTTGTTTTTTTAGTTCCAGTCATTCCCTGGGTCAACATAAAAAGATCTGCCTTTTGTCTGGGTCAGAATGTCTTTTTTCTTTCTTACTCATCAAACCCAAACGACCCCTCACTGAACAGGACAGCATCAAGACGGCGCTTTAAAGTTCTGAATGACGATTTGATTGCACAGATACTATTTAAACTGAACTGAGCTGGATGATGATATCACTGAATTCAATGATGAACTGCCTTTAACTGAAAATTGAGTGTTTACTATTGTCCTTTTGCATTATTGACACACTATTTTCCTATTTAATACTGTAAAGCTGCTTTGACACAATCTGTATTGTTAAAAGCGCTATATAAATAAAGGTGACTTGACTTGACCTCCGAAAGGTTAAGGATTATAATTGCAGTGCAACAGCAACTTTAAATAAACACTACAATCACCGAAAGCGAGAGGGCAACATGACCCAAACTCTTTATCTGCTTGCTCCCCTCCACTCTGACTTTATCTCCCTCACAGTCTTTCACCAGATCCCTGAGCTCTGCATTTGCATCCTTCTCCACAAGGGGAGGCGATGGAGAGGAACTCACAGCTTAGATACATTTCCTCCTGTGACCCAGGAGCTGCATCAATGTTTAATACCTCTCTGGCTCAGTGCCACTTTACTCAGCATTGCTCGATGTTTTATTTAGAGGAGCAGCAGGTTAAAGTTTCACCGGGCTGTCGCCCCTTTAATCCCCCTGGCGGAAATATCAGGGTGGCGATCCGCTGGCTGCCCGCCGAGGATCAGAGGCAGCGTGGAAATGATGTCTCACTTCCAAAGCTTCTTACTTCCTGCTCCGAGGTCGTTTGCATGTGCCTGCCACATGCCCACTTCTCCTGAATCGCAGGGCTAAGGCTTACTGTCAGATATGTCTGTTTCAAAATGCCCATTCAAAATGAACAAGAGCTGGCAAAGCAAGTTATTTTCCTTTGTGTTAGACTGTGTAGAGGCGCATGTCTGCGGGCGTCAATATTTTTATCTAACTTGAGCCAAATGACAGCTCACTTCATTTCATTTATCCTTGGCCTCTAAAGTTCTGAATTAATGAATGCAATTTTTGTCACTAGTGGCTTCAGACAGAGAGAGCGAGTCAAAGACAGACAGAGAGGAGGGCATGATGCTTCAGTATAAGCAGTCAGCGGGTGCTGAGGGCAGTGTGCTGATCTGCCATGATGCACTCAGACAAGTGAATAAATCAGCCTACAATTAGGACCTCTGATTTCATTTATGCAACCTAGGAGCGCTCCTGAGGCTGATCCTGGCAGATGTCATTTCTAGGCAATTGATTTTGTGACTGTCCTGGGCCGCCAGCACCAGGCAGCCTCCATGCCAGATTAAAGATGGAATTTAAGCACGAGCCAAATGACCATCTATGCAATTTAAACATGAGAGGGGAGATCTCGCTCACACACAGACTGACACATCCACCTTCTCATTCACCTTGTGTGTATTGATAAAAGCACAGACAATACACACACGCACACACACAAACCTATCATATTACATATGTTCATAGACACACACACACACACATCCTTGTTAATACTTTGTGGGGTCCCCACAAAGGTAGTAAAAACAGAAATATACTACTTTGTGGGGTCCTTTAGTTGGATATTAAAGATATGATACACCTATCCCTAAAGCTACCCATCATTTATTTATATATATATATATATATATATATATATGATGGGTAGCTTTAGGGATAGGTGTAGATTAGGACCATAATATATTTAGTCATTTTTTTGTCTTATATAAGTGCAAAATGAATAGAAATTGATTATTCTGTCTAAAGAAATATGGGTAACACTTTAGTTTAGGAACCAATTCTAACTATTAACTAGTTGCCTATTAGTGTGCATATTACTAGCACATTGGCTATTATTAGTGCTTATAACACACCTTAATGCTTTATTCTGCATAACCATATTTTAGATTCCTTAATCCTACTTCATACCTCAACTTAACAACTACCGTACTAACTATTAAAGGGGTCCTATTATGCTTTTTCACTTTTTCAACTTTAGTTAGTCTGTAAGGACCCCTTTAATAAGCAGGAAATTAGGTGTTTGAGGCATAAGTTGTAGTTTATAATTAGTTAAGAGTAAGAATTGGTCCACAATCTAAAGTGTGACTGAAATATGAAGTAAATGTGTGAATACAACAATATTTCTTCACATGTGCACACTTTAGGACTAATAGCCCTTATGGATGTTGTTTAGTGAAGCCCTGTCATCACAAATAAACCAAAGCAAATTCGATTAAATATGTTATGTGTCTCGTTTTTCTATTTGAAATGAAAAAAAAAAATAATAATAATTACCGGTTAATTTTTGTGTTGATTTTGCACTCCTGACAGAAATGAAAAATCAGTTACTATAACCATTTTCATCGTAAACAGTGGTCCAAAATCCTTCTAATAATACACATACAGTTTGTTGAGACTAACTGAGAATGTCATGCAACTGTGTAGTGAATGTAAACAACAAGAATTTTGGGCTGTTGCGATCTTTGCATTTAAACTGGTTAAGTCATCCTTCAGTGCCCCTGGAAGTTTGCTGAGGCCCCCTAGTGGGCCCCGGCCCCCTGGTTGAGAACCACTGGCCACATTAACATCTACGCAAAAACAAATAGCTACCTTTTTTCCTGCATGGCTGACACACATGGAATAAATTTACACATATTCAAGTGTATACAGCACAAGAATTGTTATAGATGACTGCTTTAAAAACACTGAGGAAGTGAGAAAGGAAACTGTGAGGAAAGGTTTGGAGCCTTCTGTTCTGTCAGACAAAAAAAAAAAAGTCATTATTAATGAATAGACAAGAAAATCTAACTACAGCAGAGACATGCTCACCCTGGGGTTTTAGCTGCTAGAGCAATGCCACTCTCACTAAACTACACACAATTACATAGCCAATTTCTCACAGTCTAGAGGAAAACAAGGCTCGTGGCTATATAGCAGAAGATCTGCTTTGATGTAGAACATTTCTCAGGTCATGATAAATCAATACACATACAATAAAACAAAGCATAACTTGACACACAAAACATGTTTCACGTCATGATTCTACATACCCTTATATTTTCATGTCTAACTTGCTATATTGTGGCTTTGATCTATTTAGTAGTTAGTACATCAGAGAGAAAAGAAAACGCTAATAACATAAAACGTGCGATTTAAGAGAAGTAATATTAAATGTTCAAGATGTCCAACACAAGATCCAGATTTTTTGCAACAGCTAATCATTATTATCCGGAGAGCAACTGTTTGGACTTTTACTTTATTCATTAGTCCTAATTAGAGGCAGATCTAAAACATATTAATATGTGAAAGCCATGCATGGCAGGTCTTCCTCGCCCTCTCACATGCAGAATTATTAAAGCGTTCTCCAGAGCCAGCTCAATTTATTATTCTCCTTCTGTCTATGTGTTCTCGCGCTCACTCTTCTCCACAATGTTTGTTAATCATTGTTTTATTTCATAATCACAGGGATTCTTATCATTAATTCCCATTTGGAAAAATGAACAGAATCAAATTCATAACAACAAAGGCTGTTTTCAACGTGGGTCATGTTTTGTTTACAAATGCTAGTTTGATTAATTACATTTTGATTTGATCTTACTTTTCTTTTTGGATCAAGTGTTGTTTTGTTCTAATAACTCTTTATATTCACAGCTTTATTTATATCGGCCTTGACAAAATGTTAGTACAAACGATATGAAGTTATCTCACTTTTCAAGGGCTTTAACTGCAGCTCTTTAAATATCAATCAAGAAATCTAAAAGACTAAATGAGTCGATGAATATTTCAAAGTATAGGCCTACATATGTTTACATGAAAGTGCGCAGAAAGCACAAATAAAATGTTTATCTGTCCCGAGGGAACTGCGAGATTTCTTCTTGCCATGTAAGCTCTTATCTTCTGACTTGTTTCTTTAAATTGGTATAATAGGTTTAGCGTTTGGTATTCAGGCAAATCTTTGGTACAGAACTTCTGCTTGAACAAGCCTAAATGTTCGCGGGCAGGCCCAGCATGAATAGTCATTCTGAGGGGTAAAATTGCTTTCAATTTGTCTACAACCTGTCGAATTGAATTGCCTTGAGGGGTGAGGTTAAGGATTTATTTCAGCAGAGTATGTGTAGTAACATCATTTAGCTTATTCGTGTGTTTTATGCTCAATACATGTACATGTCTGGCATCCTCTGATTCACAGTCTTCCTGGGGCCTAACTGCTCTTTCTCATAGCCCTTTATAGGAGGTTTGAACAGGGCAGAGGTGTGAATATGCTCTGTGACAGAAGCATTAAAAATGAAGTGTCTGGCTACAGAGACTTCTGTGGACTCAGAAGTGGATCTATTCATGGGGTATTATGGATAATATTCACATTCACTGTACATTCAAAACTGGCAGAGGTTTTCTTGGATAAGGAAAACAAAGCGCAAGTGGAAAGCTAGGTGTGCTGCATACTAAAAGTAAAATGAATAGATAATTTCTTCATATGTATAATGTAATATAATTGATACACTATAATATAATGTAATATAATATAATTTAATATAATTTTTCAGGATTCTTTGATTAATAATAAGTTCAGAAGAACAGCAGTTATTTGCAAGAAATCAATC